>NW_012267318.1:125644-185051 GCF_000151885.1 Dipodomys ordii | reverse complement strand
CCCGCCGGCTCCCTGGGCGCCGGCTCCACTGCTCCCTCCGGCCGCGCGTCCTGCTCCCACGGCGGCGGGAGCGGCCCCGGCGGGCTCTCTTCCTCTCCCGCGGGCTCACTCTCGCCTCACACTCCTCACACGCACGCTCACACTCACTCACTCGCTCGCTCTCCCATACACTCCACAGAAAGGCAGCGCCGCACAACAGCCGGTGCCTCCTCACGGAGAGGAGGAGGGAAGGCACTCGCGGAACACGGCCGCGGCTGTCGCAAAAACGTCGCGAAGCCCCGGACTCGCCTCCGGCCTTCCCCCTAAGCCGGCTCCTAAAGTGGCTGGCTGACCACCTCCGCGGGCGTCCGCACCCCAAGGGCCGCGCGAAGGCAGCCGGGGAGCCTCTGCCTGAAGCTGCCGCCAAACACACCACGTGAACCCGCCCCATCGATGACGGAGCCTCAAACTACAATGCCCAGAATGCCCGGCTCTCGCCATTGCCGTCTAGCCACGCTCCACCCCGCGCGATGGGTATGCTGAGCGTTGCATCTTGGGATTAGTAGTCCACGTTGCTTTGAGTTTGGGCTCCTTAGGGATTTTTTTTTCTCTTCCCGGCTGTGGTAGCGAGCTAGTCTGATTTAGGTCATGTACACTTGATCCAAGCTATTTACATGTGAGTTTATATTAGAATCACATTTTGCGCCTCTTCCAAACTCCAGATTTTAAAGGCATTATTATTGGAAAAGTATATGTATTTGTAAATAGACCTTGGGATATCCATTGGCGTGCTCTTGACATGCACAGTCTAATAAGGTCTGTACAGTGAGTGATATCAGTATACCCCCATACATTACAGACAACAATAAAAGTGAATCATTCCTAAACATTATTACTCTTGAGCTACCTGTTCAGTAGAGGGGATATTTTTAATACAAACTGCTGCACTTCTGCCTATAAGGATACTAATTTTTACCTGAGATTATAGTAATGGATCTAAATCCATAGCAAATAATTAATAAAGTTAAGATACCTTAATGGAGGAAGACTAGTCTTATTATGTTTTATCTCTTTTGTCTACTTTTAAGTTTTGGTTTCTATCTATTACCAGTTCTGCCAAAACTCCCCCGTTCTCTAAAGGGAATATGACCTTTCTTGCTTAAAACTCCCCCTGACACTTCACACACACACACACACACACACACACACACACACACACTTACATTGTAGTATTCAATTTTCCCCCTTGAAACATTATAAACTCTCATAGGAGTCAAGTTTTCATCTTTCACAAGATAGATCCTAACTTGATTATGATGCATGTTAAACATTTATGAAATTAATAAATGAACATATTACAGCAAAAGTATTCATGTGGAGATAATACAACTAAAATGATGATAATTATGATGGTAATGATGATGCCAATTTATGAAATTCTCAAATGTTTTATATGTACATTTCCTTAGAGAAAACTAGGGACTTCACTGATTTATATTGTTTCTACCTAGTATAATTTTATTTAGTGTTTAAGTGTACTGACTGTTTAGATAGGCTTTGGTCTGAATCCTACTTTACTATTTATTAGCAGTGTATCCTGGAAGTCTCAGGAATTTATCTTAGTAAAATGAAGTTAGGAAAGGCCTTAGATTAGAGTAAGTACAAAATGGGATATCATTTGTTTACATTCAGTAAATTAGGTGATACACTACAAAACTTTCCCTTTACTTAGTGAAAGAATTACCTTTTGGGCTGGATACTAGCTCCTTGGTGCATGCACTGTTATTTTTGTCTTTTGTGCCATGTCCTGGAGCTTGAACTTGGGGCTTTAGTGTTATCTCTGAGCTTTTTTACTCAAGGCTAGTGCTCTGCCACTTGAGCCACAGCTCCACATCTGGCTTTTTGGTAGTTAATTGGAGATAAGAGTCTTAGAGACTCTCCTTCCTGGGCTGTCTTTGAACTGTAATCCTCAGATCTCAGCCTCCTAAATAACTAGGAGTATTGGCATGAGCTCCTGGCACTGGGCTGAGAGCAATTGCATCTATTGAACTCCCAACTAGATCAATTCCTTAATGTTTGCACTACTCTAAGTAAAAGTGTACTCATTTTGTTAATGAACTTGTTTGCTACATGAGGTCTAATGATGTTAGCTTTCTAGTAGACAGGGGTGGCAACCCAAACTTCTTTCCAAAGTTCTTTTCCAACAGTCACACACCTCCTAGATTCAAGGTGAGGCTGACTAGTTGTTACTATAAGAAAGGAAGACTTAATGGGCACCAGTGGCTCATGCCTGTAATCCTAGCTACTCAGGAGGCTGAGATCTGAGGATCTCAGTTCAAAGCCAGCCCAGGCAGTTCATGAGACTCTTATCTCCAATAAGCCACTCAGGAAACTGGAAGTGGTGCATTAGCTCAAATGGTAGAGAGCTAGCCTTGAGCTGAAGAACTGAGGGACAGCGTTCAGGCCCAGAGTTCAAGCCCCATGACCACCAAGAAAAAAAAAAAAAAAGAAAGCTTCAGTGGTGTTCCTATTGATTCCACTTTAAATCAAAGAAATAAATAACACACCCCCATCCTCATTTAGGCCTCCTTCATTCCCAGTTACCTTTTTAAAATTATTATAATTATTATTATTATTAAGCTTTTTATTGTGAAAATACCATACAGAGGGGTTATAATTACATGAGCAAGGTAATGAGTACATTTCTTAAATCAAGCATTGTTGCCTCCTCCTTTGTTTCCTCATACCCTCCCTGCGTGCCCTCTCATTATACCCCCCCCCCCCCACAAAAAGTTGTAAGGTTCGGTTTTTGACATAGCATCTTGTACCTTTCATTGTTGCAATGGGTCCACCTGTATCTATATTTAAACAATTTGTTTTTTCCCTTTCCCTCCCCAAATGATACCAACATCAAATACAGTGAAAGCAGGGGTTATACTGTGGGGCGGGGGGGAGGGACATACAAAGCAACAAAAAAATCACCTTATAAATATGTTAGAAATAATAGCAAGAAAGAAGAACCATTTGAGTCCTTATCTTGGGGTTCATTTCGCCTAACATCAACTTATCTGACCGTTTCTGCTTGTCACAGACATATACTAATTACTAAAAATAAGGGAAACCATGGGACCTATGTTTCTTTGGGTCTGGCTTACTTCACTTATATAATTTTTTCCAAGTCTTCCCATTTACTAACAAATGGGGCAATGTCATTCTTTCTGATGGAGGTAGTATATATACCACATTTTCTTGATCCATTCATCTATTGAGGGGCATCTGGGTTGGTTCCATATTTTAGCTATGGTAAATAATGCTGCAATAAACATAGTTGTGCTGGTAGCTTTAATATGGTCTTGTTTGTGATCATTTGGGTAAATGCCCAAAAGTGGGAGTGCTGGATCATAGGGGAGCTCTATGTGGAGTTTTTTGAGGAACCTCCATACTACTTTCCAAAGTGGTTGAACAAGTTTACACTCCCACCAACAATGCAGTAGGGTTCCCTTCTGTCCACATCCCCTCCAGCATCTGTTGTTGTTAGAGTTCTTGATTATAGCCATTCTAATTGGAGTGAGGTGGTATCTCAATGTTGCTTTGATTTGCATTTCTATTATGGATAGGGAGGTTGAGCATTTCTTCATGTGTCTATTGACCATCCTTCTTTCCTCTTAGAGAAGTTTCTCTTTAAGTCTTTAACCCACTTATTTATTGGGCAGTTGTTTCTTTGAGGATTTGTTGCTGGGGGATTTAATTTTTTGAGTTCCAGGTATATTTTAGCTATGAGACCCTTGTCCATTGTATGGCTAGTGAAGATCTTCTCCCAATCCGTGGGCTTTCTATTGATTGTGCTAGCTATATCCTTTGCCATGCAGAAGCTCTGCAATTTCATGCAATCTCATTTGTCCAGTCTTTCTTTGATTTGCTGTGTTTCTGGGTCTCTATTAAGAAAATGTTTGCCTGTTACCTTTTATCTTACCTTCTTGTTCTCTACTTCCTAGACTCCACAAGTCTTTCACCACTAGTATTTGGGTCTGAAGAAGGGAGGAGGAGCAGGGAGCAGGTGATAAAACAGTATGAGTTAGTGGGGATCAAAGTAACTTCATCCAGCTCGTGTCACATGTGTTGTCTGTGGAACAGGTCATCTCTGACAAATATGTTTCCTCTCAGTATAATGAGCATGTCTCAGTATAATGAGCAAGGTTGGTATTGCTCATGGTGTGTGTGTGTGTATGAGTGTCTGTCAAAAGCTGCCATGTTAAAGGCTTTGTCTCCAGTTGAAGGTACTATTAGAAACTAGTAGAACCCTTAAAAGGTGGGGCCTAGTGGGAAAAGTTAGGTTACTGGGACATGCTTTTGAAGGGAAATAAACATATATAAAAACAAATTTAATTACATTTTTCTAAATATCAATTTAGAATATGTACTTCCTGAAAACAAATGTGTGTGTGTGTGTGTGTGTGTGTGTGTGTGTGTGTGTGTGTGTGTATTTATTTTGTGCTAGTAGTGGAGCTTGAACTCAGGAACTCATGTTCTCCCTTGGCTTTTTTGTTTAAGTTTGGTATCGTACCATTTGAGCCTTATCTCCACTTCCAGTTATTAAAATTAAATTCTTTCAAGCCAGATACTAGTGGCTTATGCCTGTAATACTAACTGAAAGCTTAAATAAAAGATTATTAGACTTTACCAGAGAACCACATGGACATCCAGGTACAGAGAACAAAGAAAGATTTATTGCTGGGAAAGGGGCCCAGCAGGACTCCCTCTCACAAGAGAGAATTGAGAAGAAGCACCAGCTATTGTCTGAGGTGATCTATATAACCTGGGGGGGTTAGGAGGGGCTAGAAAGGGCAAGGAGGCAGAGACCCTGGTGTGGATGTGTGGGCCAGGGGCTTCATCATGGCCGACTAGGATTTATGGCTGCTGTCCAAATAGTAGATAAGGAGTCCTGCAACTGCCTAGACCTGAAGATAACTCTAAGGGGCTCTTGTTGTCTTATATGGTGGTAGCTGCCCCAGAAAAGTGTCATCCCAAGGTAAAGGGGGCTGGAGGCTGATTATTTTACTTCCTTTCCTTAGATGGGCCTAATGTTGTCTAGGAAGGGAGCATGCTAAGCTGTAAGAAGGGAAGGAGTAGACTACACTATGGGAACAGAGCTCATTTCGCTCACACTAACTACTCAGGAGGCTGAGATCTGCAGATCACATTTTGAAGCCAGCCCAGGCAGGAAAATCTGCAAGACTTTTGTCTTCAGTGAGCTCCTCCAAAAGCTTCCAATAGAGCTGTGGTTCAAGTGACAGAGAACTAACCTTGGGCAAAAGAAGCTCAGAGACAGTATCTAGGCCCTAAGTTCAAGCCCCAGCACTGACACAAAAACAACAACAAAAAAATAACTTTCAATATTTGTTGAGAGATGTATCTTTTTGTCCAAGCATTTACTTATAGATCTTTCAAAATCACTCCAATGCCTAGATTAAGTGTTGTGAAGAAGTATGGGACTCAGCTTGACCCAGCACTGTAGGGGTGTCCATGCCCTACTTACTATATCACCTACACATAGCATTCTGGAATTCTAAAGATCTAATGTTTTCTTAAAAATATATTTGATGGTTTTAGAGGCTAATTCTGCTTTGTGGATAAAATAATAAATTTTTCCTCAGGGAACTGAGTTTTCTGATTATGAGTACTTATAGGAAGGAAAGAAAACTGCCCCTAACTAGGGAAGGGAAAAGTCTGCTTTTCTCTCTGAAGCTGGTTAAAAGTCTAGACACCAGGTTTGATCAATATGGTGGTATTATCTGTACTTAAAAAAGGGATAGTTTCTAGTTCCCTTTCAGGGGAACAAATGCTTTAGGAGAAGTAATATCTAATACTCACTTTAAAATGTTTTCTTTACATTATGGGAATTTCCAGCTGTGATCCTCAGGCTATTAACCTGATATTATTGCTGGAGCTTGTGTCCTTGTTTGGAGGGAAAAAGAAAGTGCAAATCCATGAAAAATAGTGGCCTGCTGACATAAAGCAACAATCTAGGATGGGCTTATGAAATACATTAGTATTTTAAAAACTGGAGTAGAAATTGTTTTTTAAATGGACTTCTTGTAAATTCAGGGATGGAGTTGGGACTTTATTTTGAACATGTTAGAGTCATGGAGTTGTCGTTTTAATTTGATTGTCAACCCTAGATCATGCTAGTGTCTTCTATCTCTTTGCTCCATAATGTCTTCTCACCATATTGTAGAACTATAAACTTCCCTAATCCATGTTCCAAATAATACCCAAATTATGCTATGACTTCTTTACATAATACGTGATTTTACTTGAATTCTAAACTTCGCATCCCCTGAGTTAGCATGCTTCCCCAAAATGAGCTCCATATCTTAACTGCCTAATGCACTGTCTGAAGGGATATTTTGTTGTCATTTCAAGTAAATTTTCTGAAAATGAACATATCATTCTGTCTCTTAGAACAAATTTCTATGATTAGAGGGATCTTTGGATAATAATACACTTATTTCACTGCAACCCTCTCTCACTGAAGCCTTTCTAAAATTTTCCTTTTTCTGTCTTGTTCTTGAGGATGGAAAAGCTTCCTCATATCATCTGACCTTTGTCATTTTCCCATCATCCATGGTACAGGTCATATGCTTAACTTGATCATGAACTTTTCCTGCTTCTTGCAAATTTGTTGACCAACTTCTACTCCAGCCCTGGTATCACTGTTTTAATCATAAGACACTAAGATTTTTTTTTTTTTGAGTCTGGTCGTGGGGTCTGAACTCTGGGCCCGGGCGCTGTCCCTCAGCTCTTCAGCTCAAGGCTAGCACTCTACCACTTGAGCCACAGCGCCACTTCCGGCTTTTTTCTTTTTGCTTATGTGGTGCTGAGGAATCGAACCCAGGGCCTCAGGCATGCAAGGCAAGCGCTCTACCACTGAGCCAACTTCCCAGCCCTAATCATAAGACACTAAGAGACAACACAACTACCTTATATTTTAGTCATTCAGTATATGAATTTGAGAATTCTCTTAATAAGTTTAATGATTGAGTCTTTGCCTTGATCATTTTTGTAGCACTTATAGTGTCAACCACATAGTTTGCAAAATTATACTTGATTGGAATTGGTTTCATTACATTGATTTCTATAAAGGTTGAAATAAACCTTACAAATAACAAAAGTAAGGGACAGAATTTTTATTTTTTATTGTTATTATTAAGGTGATGTACAGAAGGGTTGCCATTTCATAAGACAGGCCAATGAGTACATCTCTTTTTGACAATGTCACCCCTTCTTTCACCCCTTCCTAGTTTCCTTCTCCTGTCCTCACTCATAGGTTGTTCAGTTTATTTTCAACATAGTGTCTAGTGGGTACCACTGCTGCATTTATTCACCTGCTGTCATACCATTTCGGTGCCTCCATCACCCTCCAAAGACAGAGAGACAAACAAGACAAAAAAAGATAGTAATTTTAAAATATATCTTGCCTTTAATGTGTGAATTTAAATCCTGCGTCTGAATGTGTAAATATACAGCAAGACTTAGTGCTTCATGATAATATTAATGTAAAAGCTCAAGTATGTCTTCTCATAGTTTTTGGCTTCCTGTTTCTATATAACTGAATTCTGTTTTCCTACTTAGTATCAAAGCATGCTTTCAATAGAGAATCTCTAACTTCCCACTCTGCAGGTATCATGTTCAGCATCTTTTTCATCAAAAAGCATATACAATACATCTACATGTGAGCATTGAATTAGACACAAGAAGGGCAAGTTCAATGAACACTCAAACGTTTACGTTTTTCAGAGAAAAAGTTGGTGTCAAAAGTTTCTCAACGAACTCTTTGAATATCTAGAGTAAAAGATCTTAAACCTATATGATCTATGACTATAGGCCTCAGAAACATGTGGAACCAAAACCACTTCTTTAAAATTTACTTTTCTCTCAATTTTTATGTGAGCATCATTGGTTCTTGTAAATTCATTTCCTCCACTGGAAACAGGACTACTTAACTTTGCTGAAATTTTATCATATGAGAATTGACATCAGTTCTTCATTTTCTTCTGAAAATCCTAAGAAGGTCCAACTGGATCACATCTATATTGATTGTCCCAACCAAGTGTAGATATAGGGACAAGGAAATAAAGGAATATGGGATCTCCTTTGGCAGAAAGATGAGGAAAGAAGATTTCAGGAAAGGGGAGAAGCTCTAAATTTTATAAAGGAAATAAAACTAACCAATGTGATAGAAAGTGGGATCAGTAGATAATTATTTTAGATTGGTGGATGGATAAAGGCTTTCTAAAGAATTATGTATAAGCTGAAACTTCAGTGTTGAGGAACAAAACCTGCTAAGATGAAAGAACCGAGTGACCCAAGTAGATCAGACAGAGACATAGTGAATACAAAAGCCTTTGACTGAAAATGAAATAATAGAAAGGGTGTGACACACACACACACACACACACACACACACACACAAACTTGTGTAACAACAGTGTTATGAATCAGAGGTGAGCTGTCATATGAGAAGAAGCTAAACAAGCAGACTGGATCCATATCCTATAAGACCCTTTGTGCTTAGATTTCATTGTCAGGGCATAGGAAACTTCAGAAGCCATCCCTAGCAAAAAATTCATGAGACTCCCCCATCTTAATTAATAAAAATATGCATGTAGTGATGCATGCTTGTCATTCAAACTATATAGGAGGCATTGCTAGTCCAAGCAAGCAAGAGCAAAGAGTGAGACTCCATTAGAAAAATAACAAGGGCACAAATGGCTGGGATTATTGTTCATGTGGTAGAACTCCTGCCTACTGTGAGTATAAACTCCATTACTGACAAGAGTTCTTTTCTTCAGGGAGATTTTTACCTTTTTTCTCCCCAATTTTCTACCATCATGAAGTGCTAAAGCACAGATAATCTGTATGTCTGTTTATATGTAGCAATTTGGAGGGTGACAAATCATTATAATATCTTCAGATTTTTGGAGAACCAACTTGTGCTCCATTAAGAATGCATAAGTTATCAATACATAGATGATGTTTAACACTGTCAAGAGCATTGGTGTTATGATGGGGAAGAGGAGGTTGAAGAAAGTCTGCAACAATTGAAGAGTGAGTTTAGAGTAAGAAACATGGAGAGTAGATCCATCTATAACAGAGCAATTAAGAGAAGTACCTATTTTGCATGGATGGCCTCAGTATTCAGATATGCCTCTGTCTTAACAGGTCAAGCTACTTTATCTTCTGTGACTCAATTTTCTTATCAATAAAAGTGTAATATCAGTAAATACCTCATAAGGTCATTGAGAAGGTTAAGTGAGTTAATATATGTAAACTATTGAGAATTAGGCCTAGCACATGGTAAAACGTTCTGTGTATGTTTACTATTAATTGTTTTCATTTACAACATTAGCTATGAAGGGCAGATGAAAGATAAGGCCTATAAAATATTCTTCAACATTGAAGAAGAGGCTATCATTGGAGATGGATATGAGGTGGAAGGAAACATTAATCAGGGAAAAGTGGAGATTCTTTATTCTTAATTAAATGGAACCAGATATAAGGGAGATATTTAGTCTCTTTTTTCCTTTTCTTTTTTTGTGCTTATACTGAGGCTTGAGCTCAGGGCCTGGGTACTGCCACTGAACTTTTTGCTCAAGGCTGGCACTTTGCCACTTGAGCCACAGCTTCACTGATGGCTCTGTGTGTGTGTGTGTGTGTGTGTGTGAGAGAGAGAGAGAGAGAGAGAGAGAGAGAGAGAGAGAGAGAGAGAGTCTCACAGATTTTCCTGCTTGGGCTGGCTCCCTCATTATTCTCCCAGTTTCCCTCCCTTCCAATGCTCTCCCCGCACCCCCTTCCCCAAGCTGTAAAGTTCATTTCCAACATGTTGTCTTGTGAGTATGTCTGTTGCATTGGTTCACCCTTGGTCCCTTGACTTACCATTTTGTTGTTCCCCTTCCCTAATTCAGAAAAATGTATACACAATACATGTGTACCAAAATCAAATACAGTGACAACTAGAGATAAACCATAGGGGAAAAATGTAAAAGACACAAGAAAAAAATAACTTCACATAGTACATTTAAAACAACAACAACAAAGAAAACCCTGATCTTCAGATCTTGGCCTCCTGAGTAGATAGGAATACAAGTATAAGCCACTGGTACCAGGCAAAATAAAAGAGTTCCAGAGCATAATGGAAGGCTCAACTTGAACAGAAGATACATCTCATCTAACCTTAACAGGCAGGAACAAGAAAAGTATAGCAACTGTTTTCACATCAATTTCTGTTATACAAATGACTCCAAAATATAACCCCAAAGTATAAAACAACAATGATTTATTCTTTCCTATGATTCCATAGATTGGTTGTATTCCAGTAAGTGGTCCTGCTGGCATCTCTGGACATTAGTCATGACCCTATATAGGAGAAATGGCTAGACTAAAGCTAGAGGGTCTAAAATGACCTCATTTACAAGTCTGTGGCTTTAGAGCTGGGTGTCTCTTTGCACATGGTCTTTCTTCATTCAGCAATCAAACGCACTTCCTTATCATCTGAGCACGACATAAAAGGGCAAAGGTGAAGGTGGAAAGGTCTTTTTAGGTGTGAATATAGGACTTATATCACTTCCATCACATCCTGTTGGTTAAAGTAAGTTACAAGATCAATTCAGATTCAAGGAATTAGCAACTCTTGCTTTCTTTTTTTCTTTCCTTCCTTCTTTCTTTCTTTCCTTCCTTCTTTCCTTCTTTCTTTCTTTCTTTCCTTCCTTCTTTCTTTCTTTCTTTCTTTCTTTCTTTCTTTCTTTCTTTCTTTCTTTCTTTCTTTCTTTCTTTCTTTCTTTTTTAAATTGGTTGTGGGGCCTGCACTCTGGACCTGAGCGCTGTCCCTCAGCACTTCAGTTTAAGACTGGCTTTCTGTTTATGTGGTGCTAAGGAATTGAACCCAGGGCCTTATGCATGCAAGGCAAGCATTCTATCACTGAGCCACCTTTCCAGCCCAGTAACTACTTTTTTTTGTGTGTGTGTGTGTGGGGGGGTAGTTCCAGTCGTGGGGCCTGAACTCTGGGCCTGTGCACTGTCCTTCAGCTCTTCAGCTCAAGGCTAGTGCTCTACCACTTGAGCCACAGCTTTTTTTTTCTTTTTGCTTATGTGGTGCTGAGGAATCGAACCCAGGGCCTTATGCATGCAAGGCAAGTGCTCTACCACTGAGCCACCTTTCCAGCCCCATAACTACTTCTTGATAGTAAGAAGTACAAGATATCATAGCCATGGTTTTCAATCTATCTCAGGGTTCAATACACATAAATATGGAGATCTGATTAAAACTAAAGCATTTTTTGTTCAGATAGTTATCATTTTCTTTGCAAATTAGAATGTTCACCTGCTGTGAAGGAAGGGAAGTAATGGGAAGAGAAAACAATGATGTCATATCTGAAAAGACTACAGGTTTCAGACAATTCTTGGGTGGAATGAGAGAGAGAGCTGGCAGTAAATCATTTCAAGACTTCTAGCCAAAGTGTAGGGCCCATTTGCAGGTGCAGTCATGCATTTCTGTCAATATCCATCTGCCTGTTGTGTGATTTTCATCACTAGCACTCAACAGTCCAGGTGGAGGCTGGGAAAGGACAGATGTTGGATTCATCCAGGATTGAGGCCCTGCCAGCTGGATATGATGAAAAGGAAATAGAGCAAGGGAGGTTAGGATTATTGGCAGGAGAGTAGTAAAAATGACAGACCATGACATTTAAGTTGGATAAGAAGTGAAATGAGGACAGGATTTCCCCTTTGCATTATAACACTAGTTTGATTTTTTCCATTTAATATTTTGCAAAAGAATTAGTAGTACATTATAAATACGTTTGAAACAATAGCAAGAAAGAAAAAAAATTGTGTCCCTATTTTAGGGTTCATTTTGCTTAACATCCTCTTATATGGTCATTTGTACATAGCTTTTGGCCTTTTCTGCTTTTCCTACACGTGTACTAGTTATTGCAAATAACATGGAACCTATATTTCTTTGTACTATGTGATTTTTTTTGTGTCTTTGTACGTTCCCCCCACAGTATAACCCCTGTTTTCACTGTATTTGATTCTGGTGCCCTGCATCTTGTATATACACTTCTCTAATTTGGGGAGGGGAAGGGAACAAACAAAATGCTTAAATAGGGATACAGGTTAACCCATTGTAACAATGAAATGTATAAGACACTACGTTGAAAAGGAACTTTACAACTACGGGTTGGGGAGGGAAGAGTTGGGGAGGTAGGAAGGGAAGGGATGGAAGGAGGAAAACAAAGGAGGAGGCAACGATGCTTGATAGGAAATGTACTCATTACCTTTTCATGTAATTGTAACCCCTCTGTACAGTATTTTTACAATAAAAATGTACAAAAAAGAATTAAAATAAATGTCTGCACTCCTTAATCTCCTTAATATCCACAGCAAGACAAATTCATCAAACAAATCCTAAGTAAGGCTTGCTGAACTAATACAAGCAATGGATTAAAAATAGTTTCTCTTTTTCTTCACTAAGACATTCTTATTGTATGTATGTTAAAGACATCCCCTACTGAGAGCTCTCAAGTGTGCTAATGATGAATTCTGTTCTCATGGTTTGCAAATATTAAAAAATTACCTCTTTATATTCAGGACTTGTTTTATTCCTCTAATACATATCTTTTTAAAAATAATTATATTACTTTCTATATTTTTAATTCAAACTGTATTTCACTACACAAAAGGTTAAATATTTTACAAGGACATAGTTTCAAGAATTCATGAATTTCTCTGACTTATTTTGGTTTGTTTCACTTTCTGTCTAGTAGTACTGTACTGGTCAAGTCCACCACCAAGAAAGTGGAGTCTTCTGGCTGGCTCTTATGTAAACACAGTCTCTCCTGGGAGCCACATAGCTTTCTTCCTATCACATATAAACATGGTTAGGTCACCTCTGCAGCAACCTGATATTTGATACCCCAGGCTATTTGTTTCTATGCCATTTCATGCCCAGAACCTATTAGAAAGCTCTTCTCCCACCCAGCTAAGATCAATTTCTATATTGTCCTCCTTGCTCTGAAACCCTGCATCCTGTTTAAATTTTAAAATGTTTTACTTCCATCATTCCTGTACTCAAAACTCTTCAATGACCCTGCAGCATAAAATTCACACTCCTTTGGCTAGTAAACTAGATCCTGTATTTATTTAATTCTAACTTATGAAAATACTCTAAGGTAATTTGAATAGAAATGTTGAACCAGATTAAAAATAATAAGCTCCAGTAGCTAAATGTTTCATAAACTGAGTTCTTCTACGTCTCAATATAGTTCCCAACCAGTTTCTCATAAGCAACTTCCTAGTCAATAAAATAGTGCTTCTTTTTATATAGGACTCTAGGCATTCACACACAGTCAGACCAAAGGAGGATACTTCTAGGGAAGGAACCCAAAGGAGTAACTCCTCTGATCATTTAAAATACTGTTTATTGAAATTAGTTCCAGGAAATGGAAACATGGGTGTTTTGTTATTGTTGTTGTTGCTTTTCTTTTTTGTCTTTTTAGGGGAGGTAAAAGGGGGAGGTGGGGTTCAGAAATGCAGGAGGCCGTCACATTGCTCAACTTCCTCCAATCTGGGCCAGGACTAGAGCAATCAAAAGGATGATTTTCCTTACAGACACTGACTATGGCCTTTCTGCCACCAGCATTTTCTGTATGTGCTCCTTGTCTTCCTTAAAGTCCCTGTTCCCAATTGGATTGTTTCCTATTCTAATTCTTTATTTTTTTCCTTCTGCTATATTCTATTTCTCTGACAGCTGGCCGTGCATTGCTTCCTAGGTTTAAGGAAATACCTGTTAGTCTCAACTATCAAAACCATAATAACTGTATGTAATATTGGGCATTCTTTTTTGTTCTAATGAGCTGACAGTCTTTATATCTACAGGCTTTACCTTTAGTTGAGTATCAGTAAGTTTGGCGTGAAGCTCTTTGAAGGCCTTCTTCAATTCTTGATCTTCAGTGCTTCCCATCTTGATGCCTGGCCTGTGATTTTGATTTGCATTTCCCTGATGATTAGTGATGGTCAGCAAGTTTCACACACCTGTTACGTCTTCTTGCAAAAACAAACAAACAAAAAGCACAGAAAACAACAACAACAAAAAACTCTATTCAGATCCTTTGTCCATTTAAAAAATAGTTATTTGTTTTTTTATTTGCTTTCTTGATTTGGATTTGAATTGTGGGAATTCTCTCTGTATATTTCAGATATTAACTTTTGTCAGCATAGAAGTTTTTAGATTAATAAAATTGCATTTATCTATTTTTGGTTTTGTTATCTGTGCCAGGATCAATGCCAAGGAACATTTTCCCTCTGTTTTCTTACTTTCAACAAAATTGTCATATAAAATAAATTGTGTTTTTATATACTAACTGGAAGGAAAATTAAGAAAATTCCACTTAAAGCCAGATACGTGCCTGCAAATAAGCTATCCAAATGATAGAGCCAGGAAGACTGAGAATTTGAGATGATTCTGGGCAAAGTTAATGAAATCCTATCACAAAGACAAAATTAAAACAATATTTTAAGGGTTAAGGGCATTGTTCTGGTAGTAGAGTGCTTACCTAGCATGTGCAAGGCCCTCAGTACAACATTAAAAAAATGTTATTTATAATAGCATCAAATCCTTAGTAATAAATTTAAACTCAGTGGTGAAAGATCATTGAAAACTATAAAATATAAATGAAATCACAAATAAATGCATACATATGTATGTTTCTAAATTGGGAGAATAAAATGTCTGTGCTATCCAAAATGATCCACAGTTACAATACAATCTCTATCGAAGTTCCATTCACACGTTTTATAGGTAGATTTTTATTTGTTTTTATTTATCTATTTATTATTTTTATTAACTCACATTAGTTATAAGGTAATTTTATTGTTATATTTCCGCACATATTTACAATTTATTCCCAATAATCTCACCTGCTCAACCACTGTACCTGCCTTTCTTTCCTCCTTTTCCCCTACCCAAAATGATTTCAACAGGTGTCTTAGTGCAGTTTTCATATTTACAACCACTGTACCTGCCTTTCTTTCCTCCTTTTCACCTACCCAAAATGATTTCAACAGGTGTCTTAGTGCAGTTTTCATATTTACAACCACTGTACCTGCCTTTCTTTCCTCCTTTTCCCCTACCCAAAATGATTTCAACAGGTGTCTTAGTGCAGTTTTCATATTTACAAGCAATGCATTTCAATTGTATTCCTTTCAAAATTTTTTCACCCTCTATTATTATTTTTCTTTTCCCCATTCCCCATCTTCTAAATAGTACCTTAGTTAGATTCATCTTCTATGTTTATCCATATATCCATATATTCATATATACATGTCTGCACAGATATGTATATACATATATACAAATTGATATATATATATACATATTCATTAATATGTGTCTTTTACATCTAGCTTCCACATATGAATAAAAATATGATATTTTGTTTTTTAAACCTCACTCAATATGATGTCTTTCAACTACATTCATTTTCCTAAAAATGGCATTTCATTTTTTATGACTATAATATTCCATAGTATATGTGTGTTATGTGTATGTGTATGTGTGTGTGTCAAAGGTTTTTTCTGCACTTAATGAGATGATCACATGATTTTTATTTTAGTTTTATTTATGTGATATATCATATACCTTAATTGATTTATATATGTTGAATCATCATTCCTCAGATGATACCAACTTGATCATGGTATATGATCTTTTTGACATGTGTTGAATTTGGTTTGCAGGAATTTTATTGAGAACTTTCGTGTTAATGTTTTGTCTATAATTCTCTAATATCTATAACTTCTTTTTTCCATTGTTACATCTCTGGTTTGAATTGAGTATAATGCTTTCTTCGGTTGTGTTTCTTCTTTTCTATTTCATGGAAGAGTTTGAGAAATATTGGTATTAGTCCTTCTTTGAAGTTCTAGTAGAATTTTCTATAAAGCCATGTGCACTTGTTTGTTAGAAGACATTTTATTGATTCTTCAGTTTCATTCCTTGTTACAGGTATGCTTAAATGGCTTATAACCTCCAGGTTAAAAAATGTATTCATTACTTAAAATTCTGTCATGATCATTCTGATTTCTTTGGTATGCCATAGTAGTCCTCTTTTCATCTCACATTTTATTGATTTGAGTCTCCTTTGTCTCTTCGTAAAATTACTTTAGAGTTTAGTAATGTTATTTACTTTTTCAAAGAAGCAACTTTTGTTTTACTTATTTTTTTATAGATTTAAGCCTCCAATTCATTAATTTCTGCTATTTATTTCCATCTATTTGTTATGAGTTTGCTCTTATTTTCTAGAAGTTTTAAATGCATCAGAAGGCTGAGTGCTTTCTGATTTTTGGAAATAGGCACATATGGCTATGAATTTTCCTCTCAATACTCTTTGCTGTTTCCCAGAGATTCTGGTAGGATTCATTTTTATGTTCATTATTTTCCAGAAACTTTTTCATTTCTCCCTTTATTTTTTCAATGATCCATGGGTCATTCAACAGCATGTTGTTCCATATATGTGCTTGAATACTTTCTGATATAACCTTTGCTGTGAGCTCTAGTTCAATTCCTCTATGGTCTGTAGAATACAAGGAATTATTTAAGTTTCCTATATTTGCTTAGACTTGCTGTATGTCCTAGATTGGTGATTTATTTTGGAGAAAGTTCCTGAAGATTCTGAGAAAAATATGTTTTTTTTCTGTCACCGGGTTAAATATGTTGGAGATGTCTATTAGGTCCATTCAGTCTATGATTCCATTTAATTCAAAGGGTTTTTTAAATTAAATTTTTGTTTGAATGATCTATCTTTTGCTCAGAGTGGGGTGTTGAATTCCCTCAGTATTATTGTGCCAAGGTCTATCAGCAGGTATAAGTCCAGAAGTGTTTGCTTAATGAATTCAGTATATTGCTATTTGATAAATATATGCTAGTAACTGTATTTTTTTCTTTTTTTAATATGTAATGACCTTGTCTTTTCTGAATGATTTTTAACATGACATCTATTTCATCATATGTAAGTATAGCTATTCTTGTCTGTTTTGGGGGTCCATTTATTTGAAAGATTTTTCCATTCATTAATCCTAATCCTGTGAACATCCTTGTCAGTGAAATATATTTCATTTAGACAACAAATTGTTGGATCTTTTCTTTCTCTATAAACTGTTGTGTTTTGTTGTTGTTTTGTTTTTGCTGGTCCTGGAGCTTAAACTCAGGGCATGAGTGTCGTCCCTGACCTTCTTTACTCAAGGCTAGTGCTCTCCCACTTGAGCTACAGCACCACTTCTGACTTTTTCTGAGTAATTTATGGGGAATCATAGTCAGACTTTCCTGCCTGGGCTGGCCTCAAACCATGATCCTAGGATTTCAGCTTCCTGAGTAGTTAGGATTACAGGCATGGAGCCACTGTATAAATTATTTTAATTAAACTTGTTATTGTTATTATAAAAGCGAAGTTCAAAGGGGTTACAGTTACATAAGTCAGGTAAAATGTACATTTCTTTCTTTGGACAATGTCACTCTCAGTTTTTCCCTCCATCCCCACCTGCAAGTTGTATAGTTCATTTTCAACATAGTGCCTAGTGAGTATCATATTCACCCTCCTTCCTTCCATTTCTGTGTCCCCTCCCCCATACCCTAGATCTTGGTTTTTTTAATCCAAGTTTATGTTGAATGTTTTAATTGAAGAGTTAAAACCATGAACACTCAATATTAATATTTAGAGGTGTGCCATATTTGCTGTCATTGTGTTGTTTTTGTGTTATTTGTCTTTTCCCTTTTTTTGCTTTGCTGATCTACTTTTCTAGTAGAGTTTATTCTTTCTGGCATTTTCTGCTATTAATTTTCTTCCTCTGTAGGTAGGATTCCCTTAAGTTTCTTTTGTGGTGCTTGTTTAGTAGTAATAAATTCCTTTAGCTTTTGTTTATTGTTGAAGGTTTTTATTTCTCCATCAATTTTATTAGCTAGTTAGCTGGATAAAGCAGTCTAGACTGGCAAGTATTGTCATTCAGAGCTTGCATGAAAATTCAATCAACATTCAGTCTTGAAAAAAACACTGGAAAGACATTCAATCTTTGCATGCCTTCCTTGTCTTTAGTTTCTGTTAAGAAATCTGCAATTATTCTAATGGGTTTGACATTGGAAGTTTCCTTTCTTAGTCAGCATTCAATAGTCTTTCTTTGTTATGCAGATTGATGTGTCTTGGGTTGTTTCTGTTCTTAATGTGCTTGTATGGAGTTCTGTATACCTCTGTCACATGGATGAGACTTTTTTTTTTTTGAGGAAGAGTTCTGCAATTATTTGTGTTGAAAAGGTTCCTGGGGCCTTTATTTTTAATTTGTTTTCTTTCTTATTGAGCCCAATAACTTGTTGTTCTTTGTATAAGTATTTGTTTTCTATATCTTTGGCTCTTTGATTCAACACCTCTGTTTTATTTTCAACCTTTGCAGCCTTATTTTAACTTCTTCCATTCCATTAACCAGATTTTCAATTGAGTTTTTAGTTGAGGAATTGAGCTCTTCATTCTCAGGATTTCACTTTGTTTTTTTCCCCAAGGTTTTCATCTCTTTATTGAATTCTTCTCTCATATTTTTATTTCTTTCTTTATTTTATTCAGCTGTTTGTATCTCATTTGTTTGATTTCCCTGGTTTGTTCTATTCTCTTGGTGTTTGTTGTAATTTTCTTTGAATTCTTCCAAATTTTTAAGCGTATGTTCTTTGTTTTCATTAGCTAATCTTATCATAGTGGACCCAATCTTTAGACATTTTCCTTCTTTACTCTCACTTGAGTCCTTCTTTGTTCACATCTGGGTCCAGGATTTACTCAGATTTCAATTTCCTTTGCACTTTCTGTTGGTAGTTTCCCACTGTTTTGGTAAAATGGGGTGATGATTGAGTGATGATATAGGGGTTGGCAAGCTAATAAATATTTGATTATGGTGTTTGAGATACTATGTGTGAAGACACTTGGGTTCATAAGCTATTACAGAAGATAAACCACTGTTTGTATTGTTCTTATGCAGGCCCAAAGAAATCTTAATGAAGAGGAATAAATCTGAAGGCAGTAAAATAAAGTTGACATTAACTATATTGCAAAGCTCTGGAAATAAAATCAGTATGGTACTAGCACGATGGGTATAGACACAGACCTATGAAACACAATAAAGAGCTCAGAAATAACCCACACATAGGTCAACTAATTGATAATGGCACCAAGGAAAAAACACAGGGAAAGGAAATTCTCTTCAACAAATGGTGCTTGGAAAACTGCTTATACACATACAAAAAGAATTAAATTGGACCCTTGTTTTATGCTATATACAATTATTAACTTAAAATGGATTAAATAGTTAAATGGTCAGATCTGAAACCAGCAATCCTAATGTAAGAGTTCTGGTTGGAAGTAAGGAGTGGGATGTCCAAAGTCCTCAGATGGGTCTAATGTGCATTCAGAGTTGAGAACCTATCTGACTTAGTAGAACAAATATTGCATTCCCTACAACATTTATTATTCCATTGCATTCCCCATCAACAATTCCCCTTTTCTTCTTTCTAAATTATACCTACTCTTTGAAATCCAATGGAATTTCAAATCCAACAGTATTTGCAGGATCTTTTCTTTATCACCCAATAATGAATGGTATGTTCTTTGTTTGCACTTGTTTGGTACTTATCATACAACTTTTATATTTGTGTGTTTACCCTGGCTTTTTAGTAGGATTCTAAGGTACAGAGGGCAGGAGCTAAATTTTACAACTGTTTTTCCCATATAAATTGCCAATGTCTAATGACCTAATGTTCCACTTGTGTGTTTTATGGTTGTTGATGATGGTAATACTGTAGCAGACACCATTAGTACGCTGACTTACCTCCTTGGATTTCTTTTTTTTGGGGGGTGTAATGCTCTGAAATTCTGGAACTCATCACACACACACACTCTCTCTCTCTCTCTCACTCAGAGATTAAGTACCTGGGAAATAAGCCTGTCCCATCTTAACTAAATGACTTGACTACAGGCAATATATATATATATATTTGGGTCCGGTCATGGGGCCTGAACTCTGGGCCTGGGTGCTGTCCCTCAGCTCTTCAGCTCAATGCTAAGCGCTCTACCACTTGAATCACAGCACCACTTCTGGCTTTTTTCTTTTTGCTTATGTGGTGCTGAGGAATAGAACCCAGGGCCTCATGCATGCAAGGCAAGCGCTCTACCACTGAGCCACCTTCCCAGCCCAGGTAAAATATTCTTTAGCTCTCTTAACCTCTGATTGGGACAACTCTGTCTCCTGTTTCCCCTCTGAGCCTCAGTGAAGTTGGAAAATGCATCCTTGCTTTGGCTCTTTCCCTTCTTTGTTCCATCCTACCACTCCCTTATTGGCTTTTCCAAGGAATACATCCTAAATAGTTTTCAGGCTAATCATCCTCAAAAGTTTTGTAGGGGGGTGGGGGGAAGATGTTAACCCACTAGATTAGCTATGATGTGAATATTTGAGTGTGTCCCCTAAAGATTCGCCTTCTAGGCAAAGGAAGGGTATCATTGTCCAAAAAAAAAAATGTACTCATTACCTGACTTATAAAGTTCAATGTACCTTATGTACATTACTTTTATAATAGCAATTAAAAATTTAAAAAGAAAACCTAACCAAAAAAAATTGGACTTAAGAAACATTAAAAAAAGATTTATGTTCAGAATATGGTTTTCACTGATGAAATGGCACATTTCGATACAGAATTCCTGAGAGAGTCGTGCATGCTAAAGGAGCAGGTGCCCTTGGCTACTTTGAGGTCACACATGACATCACCAGATACTACAAGGCCAAGGTGTTTGAGCATATTGGGAAGAGGACTCCCATTGCTGTTCGATTTTCAACTGTTGCTGGAGAGTCTGGCTCAGCTGACACAGTTCGTGACCCTCGTGGCTTTGCACTGAAGTTTTATACTGAGGATGGGAACTGGGATCTTGTTGGAAATAACACCCCCATTTTCTTCTTCAGGCATGCCATCTTGTTTCCATCCTTCATTCATAGCCAGAAGAGAAATCCTCAGATACACCTGAAGGATCCTGACATGGTCTGGGATTTCTGGAGCCTACACGCTGAGTCTTTGCATCAGGTTTCTTTCTTGTTCAGTGACTGAGGGATTCCAGATGGACTTCGGCACATGAATGGACATGGATCACATACTTTCAAGCTGGTTAATGTCAATGGAGAGGCAGTTTATTGCAAATTCTATTACAAGACTGACCAGGGCATTAAAAACCTCTCTGTTGAAGATGCAGCAAGACTTTCCCAGGAAGATCCTGACTCTGGCCTTCGAGATCTTTTCAATGCCTTCCCTAAAGGCAACTATCTCTCCTGGACTTTAGAAACTTTTCCATCTAATCCATTTGATCTCACCAAGATTTGGCCTCTCCATTACTACCCTCCTATCCCAGTTGGCAAACTGGTCTTAAACTGAAATCCAGTTAATTACTTTGCTGTGGTGGAGCAGATAGCATTTGATCCAAGCAACGTGCCACCTGGAATTGAGCCCAGCCCTGACAAAATGCTGCAGGGTGGCCTTTTTTCCTATCCTGACACATCACCGTCTGGAACCCAACTGTTTTCAGATATCTGTGAGCTGTCCCTACCGTGCTAGAGTCACCAACTACTAGCGTGATGGCCCCATGTGCATGTATGACAATCAGGGTGGTGCTCCAAATGACTACCCCAACAGCTTCAGTGCTCCTCAGGAGCAGTGCTTGGTTCTGGAGCACAACACCCAGTGCTCTATGGATGTGAAGCACTTCAACAGTGCCAACGAAGATAATGTCACTCAGGTGAGGGCTTTCTATACAAAAGTGCTAAGTGAGGAGGAGAGGAAGCGCCTGTGTGAGAACATTGCTGGTCATCTGAAAGATGCACAACTTTTCATCCAGAAGTAAGTGGTGAAGAACTTCACTGATGTCCACCCTGACTATGGGGCCCGAATCCAAGTTCTTTTAGACAAGTACAACACTGAGAAGTCTAAGAAAGCCATTCACACCTATACACAGGTGGGTCTCACTTGGCTGCAAAGGAGAAATCTAACTGTGAGCTCTGGGCCTCCTCCCTGGCAGAGCCCTGCCTGGGAAAAGCACAACTTTCACCTGTCATCCGATCACCACTGGTTGGAAAGTTCTCCAGTGTTAAGATGCACACCCAAAAGCTAATGTCTTTAAAATGATAATACAGGTTTCTCTAGCAATAATTCAGCAATGGCTTTTAATGCTGTTTCCCTAGGGGAAAAATAAAGGTTAGGGATTACAGATCATTTAACTGAAACATGTAGTTGCACATAGAAGTTGGTTGGATTATTCATTTAAAATGACTAGTAGGAAAGTTTCTAGTCAGATATGATTTTATTTGATTAAAAAACTAGGTGAAATCAGTAAGTCTACCTATCACTTCATGGCCTATTATATAAAAATTATATAAAAAGATAAAAATGATCCATTCAAAAATTTTTATTTTTCTAAGGTCCTTATAGGAAAAACACTGTATCCATCAGTGTCTGCAGGAAAAAAAATCTCAGACCAACATAGTTTGATGTTTATTTCTATTTGTAATGATCAGATTTTTTTCTCATTTGAAATTGCATTTATGCTAACAGCATCCATCTCCATTTTTACAATAAAATAATCTGTATGTAATAAAAAAGAAAGATTTATGTTCTGGGAAGTTGGTCCCCAATTTGATAACATTGAAGTGGAAGAAAGTTTAAGAAGTAGAATGTGGTAGAAGTAATTAGGTCCTAGAGGCACTGTCCTTTCTCAGATGGTATTATTGCTGGTCTAGCAGAATGTGCTGGTTTTTCAGAACAGATTGTTATGAAATAAGGACAACTTATATGTGTAGACTCTGCTGTTTATGGCTGGTTCTTTTTCTTTTTTACTATAACAAAGTACACAATATATTCAACTTATAAGGAACATGTTTTATTTAGTCTCAGATTTAAAGGCCCTAGTCCATGACTGGTTTGCTATGACAAAGCAGCACATCATGACAAGTATGTGTGGCAAACTACACTACTCTTTACATAGTCAGGAAATAAAAGCATTTTAAAAAGGATGAAGATCTTATAATCTTCTCTGAGGGCATGCCTCCGATGACCCAAGGACTACCTGCAAGGCCTTATCTCTTAATCTTCTGCCTCCCAATAATACTATCCTAGAACCAAGTCTTTAGCTCATATCTCTCTAGAGGATATTCAAGATCCAAACCATCACATCCTGCCAAGGTGGGCCACCCCATATTGAACATTCAGCCTCCAAACATGTGAACGCAGCAAACTACTTTTCTTTTAAATACTCATCATCAGCTATTATATTGGACAACACAAAACAGATGAATGCACCAACCTGTGACATATAATTATTATAGTATGAGAATAACAGGAAGAGCTTTTAGTTATTGAATGTTTTATGTATATGTCATTTTGTTCCCAGGATTAGGTACACAGGTATTATGATTATGCTCAATTTATAGATAAGGAGACCAAGGCATATAGGGCATTAGTAACTTGCTCAAAGTCATGCAAATAACAAAGGAAAAACTGAAAAAATGAAGAGTAAAAAATACATACAAGGAAAGCACAGTAGGGGGTCAATTGAAATAAAAAGTAAATGTAAACCAAACTATAGGCTAGTTTGAAAAAACCATGAAACTGTCATTCATATACTGTCTCTTTTCTTTCTTCACAAAATGATTTTTTAATTGCAGTAAGAAATTTATAGACCTTGATTATACAATCAATTTATAGTTCAGATCACCGTTTCCAGTTGATTCTCAGAAAATCTACCTATTTTTATTTATTTTTATTAGCATATAGTTATACAAGGGGTTTCCATTGTGATGTTTCCATAAATGTATACAATGTATCGATCAAACTTACCAGATGATCACTATGCCATAACTCTTTAATACTTCCAAAGGAATTTTACCAGGGTTTATTGTTCAAATTTCATATGTGGAAATAAACTGGGGGGAGGGGTTTGCGAGTGGGAGGGAGATGGGAAGGGTTGGGAAGGGGAAACAAAGGAGGAGGCAGCTGCTTAATAAGAAATGTACTCATTACCTTGCCCATGTAATTGTAACCCCTCTGTACAATTACATATACCATATTCATCCTCATTTACCCTCTCCATTCCTCCTACCTTTCGATTGATATCACACCCAACAGAGCCTGTTTTTCTTTCCTGTCATCAGTTCTTAGTTTATAGTAATTACACCAATGTTATCATGATATTTCAGGTGTGCATGTTTTATATTTTAATAATAATGCTTTCTTTTTATTTCCTGCTCTCTTTTATTTTCCATCTTCTACTTCATTCTCCCCCCCACAGTACTTTCTTCATAGTATTAATGCTTTATTCTTCAAAGTAAAAACTATATTTGGGCAACTGATAATTTATATACACTACAGATTAAATTTGTATATTTGTACTTGCCTAGAAAGCTATAGTAGTTTACAGACTGGTTCTAATTAAAAACACTTCCTATTAGAAATAAGTTATGAAGTGCTCTGTGTGTAAATGGAGAACTTTTGCATAGTAGCTTTATTTTAAGGAAATTATAAACTTAGATCTCTATCTCTGTCAGTATCTCTTTCAGACAACATCTCACTAGGTAGCTTAGGCTGGCCTTGAACTTATTATATACCCCTGACTGACCTTAGACTAAGGTTTCAGCCTCCTGGATAGTGAAGATTAACAGTACAAGTCACCACACCTGGCAATTTGTATGTTTTTACATTTAATGTTTGAATTTTATAGCAATTAAATCAGTCTATCTATCTATCTATCTATCTATCTATCTATCTATCTATCTATCTACTATCTACCTAGAGTGTTCTATAGGAAGAAAGAAAATACAGATCAGAGCTCTTTCACCCTGAAATCCAAAATTGAGTAATGTATCAGGCTTTCCATTGACTTGTGGAATCCTGTGCAAGTTACACAAGATCACTTGGCTTTAGTTTTCTAAATAGGAATTTTCCAAGATGATAGGGTTGTTCTAAGAGTTAAAAGGTTGTACTTAAAGGGTTTAGTGCTAAACACTAAATGTTTAGGAAATTATGTCTAATATTAATGATAATGGTAATAATTCCCCAAGGAGTTTTGATGAGTCTAGCCTAGAACAGTTAGAATCAGTGACACTTTTCCTGAAATAAGCGATGAGGATTCATAAAAAATAACACACCAAATAGCAGTTCTTGACAGTATAATGTTTTAAATTTAGGACCTTAGAGCTAGGCAGATGCTCTACCACTTGAGCCATGTAATCAGCCCTAGATGTAACTGGCTGAACTGTACAACATAATTTTTGTTCTTTTCCCCTTGATTTTCCCATTTACCAATTCTGTACTTCCAGCTTTATGTTTTTTTTGTTGTTGTTGTTTTTGGTTTTTTTTTTGGGTCCGTTTGTGGGTCTGAACTGTGGGCCTGGGCGCTGTACCTCAGCTCTTCACCTCAAGGCTAGCACTCTACCACTTGAGCCACAGCGCCACTTCCGGCTTTTTTCTTTTTGCTTATGTGGTGCTGAGGAATCAAACCCAGGGCAAGGCAAGCGCTCTACCACTGAGCCACCTTCCCAGCCCTAGCTTTATATGTTTTTGTACCCTATTCTTCCTATTCCTAGTCCGGTTCACTTTAGTCTTTTCCAGATGTTTAAGACTGGGCCCTGGTGGCACTGGTGAACTTCTCTGCCCTTTGCTCCATGACTATTTTGCTAACAATCGATAATACTTTCTGAGCTCATGTGATATGCCATGTCCCACTTGCTTCTCTGAATCAGCTAAGATACCTGCCATGTGATAGATACTTATAAACATTTCAACTGACATTGACCTTCATGTGAACTTGTCCAACCCTGTTGTGACATCTTTTTTAGTGCAATGGATATGCTTTAATCGTTAACTCCTTTGTCAAGGCAGTTGTTTTTTTTTTAAAGTAAGTCTGAGTACAACCTGATAACTCTTGGCCTCTACTTACTGCACACAGGACAGAGAGAACTACTTTTGGTAAGTGAAAGCCAGGGAAGGTAAGGAGTTTCTGTGATATTACTGAAGCTAGTTGAGACAGGATCTCTGTGCATCATGCTTCTGGAGAAAATTTTAATCATTGAAATAGAAAACTAACTTGGGTTGAATATTATGTGATTTAATAGTGCTAAATGTCAGATCCTGCCATAAACAGAGATAAATTACACTGGTCAGTTTACCTCTTTAAATCATGTATTCAGTATGTATTTTGTGCCTACTGCAGATACTGAGGCAGGCCCTGGAAATATTTCTAGAGGAATTGTATTAGAGGTTTGTCATATGGATGTCAGAGCCTAGTGTAGTATAGTTCTCAGTCCCAATTGCACATTAGAATGATCTAAGTGTTGTTTTTTTAAAACCTCCAATTAAATCTGGATGCTTAGAATTATAATGTGTACCTACAATTGAGTACCATTAGGCTATTGGACAGTAAGGATATTGGAGTAGGACTGTGAATATATGATAATCATTTGGAGAGTTTATGTGTGTATGTGTTTAGACATATGTGTCATGTTTGTTTTTGGAATCTTTTTTCTTTCCTCTTCTCAAGTAAGTAAAAAATAGAAAGGCAATTTTATTGCCAGCCATTAAAAGTCACACAGAAGGAAAATGCAGCCAAGGCCAAGGTCAGTGAATCATCTGAAAGAGAATGATGACTCTCAAAAGTATTAATCAGGCCAAGGTTGGTAGAGTAAAATTTTCCAAATAAAAGGCTCAAACTCAGGCTGGACTTTCCAAACTCTTGCTCTATCTTTCCCCTTCCATGTCCTTCCTTTACATTGGAATATTTTCCTGTCATCCAATCACTGACCAGATTCTGAGTCTAGGGAGTTTAACTCAAGACAGTTGGTATACAGAGAAATGCAGGAGACAAGAGTTGGACCGTATTCTGGAGAGCTGACACGAGGATCGTGATGGTATTGCAATGGTCCCTGGTAGCAGTAGCAGTAAATGCAGCCTTTGAACCTACATGTTCCCTTAAGCCAACAGGGCTGCAGAAATGGTCTTCTTCCCTTGCTAGAAGATAATGCTTTCCTTTCATTGTGCTATCTCTCAGACATGGCTCATTCCTCGGATTTATGTGGTGTTAGAAGCTTTGTCTTCAGTGTGGCAATGTGGGAAGTGGGGAGCCCTTTAAGAGAGGAGGCCAGCTGGAAAGTCGTCATCATGGGTGGGTGGTAGTGGTGCTATTTTATGAAGGGAATAATGATTTCCTGAAGTGAGTTCTTGAGTGATTTTTAAAAAATAAAAACCTGAGCTTGACCCTTGAATCTCCGTCAGTTTCCAGATATCTTTCACCAACATGCATCTCTGTTGGCATGTCACCATTAGTCCTTCACCAGAGATAAAATGAATGGGACACTATCTACTCTTGGGCTTTAAGTCTGTGATAGAAATAAACCGCATTAATAAAGTTAGAGAATTTTAGCTATCTTATTAAAGAAAAAATGGGGTAATATACTTTGGGATGCCAAAGTTTCAAATAAAGATAACTTTACACAATTTTTATTATAAAGGTGATAGAAGAAAACATGGGACTTGAACTCTAGACCTGGGTATCTTGAGCTCTTCAGCTCAAGACTAGCATGCTACCACTTGAGCCACAGTGCCACTTCCAGCCTCTTTTTTTTTTTTTTTACTGTTTATATGGTGCTGAGGAATCGAACCCAGGGCCACATGCATGCGAGGCAAGCACTCTACCGCTGAGCCACCTTCCCAGCCCCGGAAGAAAACTTTTGTAAGACAATGTTTTCATTCCTCCATTCCCAAATTTATGATACCAGACAAAGACTGGGGTCACATTTTGCTATGACTTGGTTGTAGTTGCACTTGCTATGCTGAGTGGAAGCAAATGCATTATTGGACCTAGATAACATACATCAGCAAAAGGAGAGACAAGGTCTAGGAATGAATTATGACAGTGCTGAACCAAGGTGGGCAGAACATAAGGCTGGGTTAGGGATCAACTGACAGATGGGTCTATGTATTAATAGTACAGGAATTAATCCTCTGTAAAGGATGCTATGGAGGTTAGAAAAAAAATACATTAAATGAAGTCAGAATTACTATGGCAGCCCGAGAGGAAAGTATCGGTTATAGGTTAGATTTTAAATGTCCCTCAAGGGACATGTATTAAAAGTGTAGCCATCCGTTTGTGAGGTACTATTGAGATGTGATGGAATCTTTAGGGGATGAGGCACAGCAGAAGGTTATTCAGTCATTGGGGTTGTGGCCATGGAGGGGATATTGCAGTCCTGGCTCCTTTCTTTCTCTTTCTTTGCCTTCTAGCTGCCATGAAGTCAACAGTTTCCTCTGCCATGTGTTCCCCACCATGCTGTGCTCAAAGACAACAAACAGGTCCAAGTTATCATGGATGAAACATTTAAAACAGTGAGCCAAAACTAGTCTTTCCTTCTTATAAGTTGAATACCTCAGGTATTTTGTGACAGAAATAGAAGACTAACACAGGATCAAAACTCTCAGCAAGAGATGGGTACCAGTGGCTCACGTCTTTAATTCTAGCTACTCAGGAGGCTGTGATCTGAGGATCATAGTTCAAAGCCCAGGTAGGAAAGTCCATGAGACTATTGTTTCCAATTAACCACCAAAAATCAAGAAGTGTATATCTTATAAAATTAAGAAGAGTGAGGGAAGGGATGAGTAGGGGAGAGATGGGAAAGAATGTTGAAGGATTATGTTGATCAAGATGTATTTTAATTCATAAACAGCTTTGTTAAGTGGTAACTCCTTTGCACAACTACTTAAAGATAATAAAAGTAAAAGTAAAAGTAAAAAAAATAAGCATAGCTGTGGAAAACCTGAAAGAACATTAGCCTTGATTAAAAAGGCACAGGGACAGTGCTCAGGTCCTGAGTTCATAGGTTCAAGCCCTAGAACTGGCACAAAAAAACAAAAACAAACAATAAAAACATTCAGAAAAACACAGGTCAGAATGGATTTCCAGATATGACCAGAAACTACACCAGGGATTATATTTCTTAGGAAGTCCTAAGCACACTAAGGCAGAATGAAATTTATAGGTCAAAGTGATTCTAGCAACACCATGAAGCTGTCCTCTACAGCTAAGGCTGATTATTATTGAAGATGATTATTATCAGAAATGCTGTCATAGATCCAAGCTTCCTGGTAGTAAAGGGGACTACAGCATTCTAGAATGTCAGGATCTAGGTGAGAGCAATTATTTATCAGAGGCACTTAACTACTAGTACCACTTAATTACTGTAATGGGAAGCCAGATCATAATGTTAGCTAAGAGGCCCAACCTTTGGTAAGAAGACTAATAGGATTCAGGGCTTCTAGGAATATGACAGATGGGTAACCAGAAAGAACTGTGCACTCTCTCTCTCTCTCTATATATATATATAAATGCAGAGTAACTGACCATTAAAAATCATGATTTAGCAGAAAGCTAAATAGAAATTTATGACCCCTTGTCAAGTTTCCAGATCTGGAATCATTTCCCAGATTCAGAAGCAATGTATTAAAAGTGAAGCTTAATTTTTATGAACAAAGACTGAACAAGAGCCAGGTAATAACTGGAGTTCTGGCCCAGATTCATATAAAGAAAATCCACTGAGTTTGTGCACCCAACTGATGATTATTTCCCCACAGAATGGGGATACTTAGCAGTTGAAAGATTCCTCATCACATTGATGTATTGGACAATGGTCAAAGTTTATTTCAATGTGAAAGTCCAAGTCCAAGTCCTCAAACTTCTCTTCCACTAAAATTGTAGATCAAGAACAGTATTTCAGGCTAGAGTGGAAGATCAATACCACTCTCAAAGGCATAAAGAATATAGGCCTAGTAGTCCTTATTATAACCCTATTTAAATTATCTAGGTGGATTTAGATGTACGACTACTACAAACATAGCCAAAATGTTAGGTCTCTTGAAGACGCATTGATTGATTCTGTATCTTTATTAGAGCACATTAATACATCCTTGGTAGATATATATAGCCATTGATTTGCAAATGTGCTCTTGTTCCTTTTTTTACCCCTAACCCACATTTTTTGAGATATTTATAGTAGCTTATCAACAATAGATCCAAACAGAAAACATCCCAAATATCCATCACAGTGTAACTGGCAATTATGGAATACAATGAAATTCTATACAATGACAATAAACAAAATGAAAAATAAGCAATGAAAAAAAAATAGACATAATGTTGAATGGAAGAATCAAGACATGAAAGAATACATTATGTATTATGTCAGTACATTTTTATGATGTGCAAAATCATGTAAAAATAAGCTATAATGATATCTGATTGTAGTGTTTAATACTAGAGGGCATTGATTGGGTTAACAGTATGACTTGAGGTTTCCTATGATGCTGAAATTGTTCTATGCCCTTATTGATGGTAGTATGTCACTTAAAAAACCTGACAATTGATATACTTAAAAGTTAGGCAAGCCGGGAACCGGTGGCTCACACCTGTAATCCTAGCTACTCAGGAGGCTGAGATCTGAGGATCTCGGTTCAAAGCCAGCCCAGGCAGGAAAGTCCGTGAGACTCTTACCTCCAATAAACCACTAGAAAACCAGAAGTGGCACCTTGGCTCAAGTGGTAGTGCGCTAGCCTTGAGCTGAAGAGCTGAGGGATAGCACCCAAGCCGAGTTCAAGCCCCATGACTGACAAAAAAAAAAAAGGCAAATTTGGGTGTAAGTTATATATCCAAAAGAAGTTAAAAAGAAAAAAATAGGTTAAAATTGCAAATTGCTCAGGTGTACACATTTGTGGGAGTGGGATTTAAGGTGTGTTCCTTTCTATATTCACCAGGAAGAAAGTAAGAAGCAGTTTGTACCTAATGGCATGTACATGATGTTCCATTCCCTGGGCAATGTTAACTATTCTGACCTCCGTCTTAATAATCCACAGGGCCTCAAATCACCTGGATGTCCAGCAGAATATTTCATTGGTATGCTCTATTGATGCTATCATGTTGGTTAGACCCCACGACCCAGAGTTGTCAAGTACTCATATACTGTAGAAAATAGGAAATAAAGCTTCCAAGACCTAGGAGTCTGACACATAAATGAAGTTTCTAAGGGTTTTTTTTAAGAGCTTAAGAGTTCTGAAACATCCTCTTCAAAGTATAAGACAATTTCTTTTACCTTGCATTCCTACCACTAAGAAGAAAAGGAGAATGCTTGGCAGGACTGGAAACAATTGGCTTTTAGTAAATTATTGGCTTTAATAACTTAGAAAGTGATTGGCTTTTAGTAAAGCCCAGGACCATAAAGGATTCTGTAGTAAGTAGATCTCTGGATACAAGTAGTCCTTCCACTTTGACTTTATGAATCCCAAGTTATTAGAAAAACAATGGGATACTTACATCACATTGACAAGCCCTAATTAGTGAGGCACAGTACAGACCACAGGGCTCTGGAACAAATGTATCATCTGCTACAGAGAGTAACATGCTACTTACCATTACTGCATCAGTGCCTCAGCTCAAATATGTGGCCTTAGAGTTAAGAAACATGTGAATGTTTGAGTTATGGATAGCTCAGCTTGGGATGAGTGTGAAGTGAGAATACATGTTACTGTAATCCTCCCAGTTGGTAGAGCTATAGGCAGTGGATTTAGTCATCAACTTCATTTGCAGATAGAAGTGGCCCATTTAAAAGAATTCATGGACCAGGCACTGATGGCTCACTCTTATAATCCTAGTTACTCAGGAGGCTGTGGTCTGAGGATTGTAGTTCAAAGCCAACCTGGGCAAGAAAGTCTGTGAGATTCTTAACTCTTCAAAACTACCCAAAATTCTGGAAGTAGAGCTGTACTCAAGTGGTAGGCCACTAGCCTTGTGCAAAAGAGGCTCAGGGGCAGTGACCAAGGTCTGAGTTCAAGCCCCAGGACAAGAAAAAGAAGAGGAGGAGGAGGGGAGGGGGAAGAGGAAGAGTAGAGGAAAAGGAAGAGGAAGAGGAAGAAGAGGACGAGGAAGAAGAAGAAGAAGAAGAAGAAGAAGAAGAAGAAGAAGAAGAAGAGGGGGAGGAGGAGGAAGAGGAAGAGAAGAAGAAGAAAAGAAGAGGAGGAGGAGGAGGAGGAGGGGGAGGAAGAGGAAGAGGAAAATGATTATTCATGGACAACAACAAATGTTAGCCTAGATTGTTGGTCAGGGGTTTTGAAAGATATGGGGAAGACTGGCTAATAGGCAGATGGGTTTACCTGTGATAAGGGCACAAAGACTTTCCATTATAGCAGAACATTAACCAATCAGTAGGCAGAATGACTAGGTTAGCACATTGCAGACAACGGCTGTCACAGCCACCCTAATTTTTATACATTAGGCTGGTGGATAGTGTCCATGGCAGAAGTGGAAACTGCATAGGTCCAATAGTTTGAATTCACACCAAAGCTGTTATAATTGCTGTTGCTATTCAGCATCTGACCCATCAACAGCAGAGAGTTAATGGACTGTCAAGATGGCCAAACAGTCACTGGGTGGCAAATCAGTTGTATCAGGCAGCTTCTAACCTGCAAAGAGGAACAGTTCGTCATGACTGGGTTTGACATGCTTTCCAAGTATGTGGTTGCCATTCTGGCCCTCATTTCCTCAGCCAGTTCCACTATCAAAGGGCTTAAAGAATGTCTGATATATTGACACAAGATTTCATACAGTCCTGCCTCAGACCAAGGGACTTAATTTCCAGCAAGAAGGTATTATGGGAGACACTTAAAAACTAAAATTGTGGGGCTGGGAAAGTGGCTCAGTGGTAGAATGCTTGCCTTGCATGCATGAGGCTCTGGGTTCGATTCCTCAGCATCACATAAGGAGAAAAAGCTGGAAGTGGTGCTGTGGCTCCAGTGGTAGAGCGCTAGCCTTCAGCTGAAGAGCTGAGGGACAGCACCCAGGCCCAGAGTTCAGGCTGGCAAAAACAAACAAACAAACAAACAAACAAACAAAAACTAAAATTGTGTAGACAAGAAATGTTAACTTTTTATGTGACTTGGAAATACTCAGAATGATTTATTTCTTTTATCCAGCTATCACATCTACTTCCCTACATTCATCCCAACTCTGCTTCCAGTAACCTGAATCCTACAAAAAACAAACAAAAAAGATCATGTTTTTAAATTTTTAACTCTTCAAACATATACATTTCTTCTCCATTTAACATTTAAAAAGTATTTTTACTTCTAAAACACATATCAATATTTAAAGTGATTTCTGCTTGAATTTGTATGTATAATATATGCTTTTTTCTCTGACCTGTATTCACAATATCTAAGATCATAGTACTAACATGTACTAATCCTGTTTGCTACAGAATTGTAATTTTCTCTGCTCAGCCATGCAGTAAGGGGAGGATAGCATTGTTCCATAGCATTGTTCCAAGTGCCATGATAAGTTCTAAGGCTAAAGAAAATGAATAAAATTATTTCTTCACATTTAATGGGCTTAGGCTCTATGTGAGGGAAGACTGAAAAATGAACAGAAAACTACTAAGAATACTTGCTTAATGGTTATCTTTTTCCACTAAAAAGTAAGGTAAGCCTAGCTACTTAGGACACTGAAATCTGTGGATCATCCCAGACAGGAAAGTCTGTGAGACTCTTTTCTCCAATTAACTTACCAAAAAGTCAGAGAAGTGGAACTGTGGCTCAGGTAGTAGAGTACTAGCCTTGTGAGAAGAAGCTAAGTGAGTGCTAGGGGCCATGAATCCAAATCCCAGCTTCTCAGGAGGCTGAGATCTAAGGATTGGGGTTTGAAGTTAGCCTGGGCAGGAAAGTCTGTGAGCCTTTTACCGCCAATTAGTTATCAGAAAAAGCAGGGAGCTGTGGCTCAAGTGGTAGAGTGCTAGCCTTGAGCACAAAAGTTCAGGGACAGTACTCAGGACCTGGTTTAAAGCCCCAGGACCAGCACTAAAAAAAAATGTAAGGCACAGCCATTGTTTAGTAGGACATTTCATGTATCACTGTTATCACTGGCTCTAGTTCATAGTCACATTCTATTAAATAGAGGAATTCATGCTAAAAGTTTTATATGATCTAAGCAGAGTGTTTGAATGAGTGACACCTTCAGTTTGATCCCCAGTACTGAAAAAAATATTAAAAGAAATTGAATTATACAAGAATTATAGGAGCATTTAGAATGGGCATCCATTTTATGTGTAGATATTGGATGAGGTTAAAGTGAGCACCTAGGGTACATCAGGAAAATTTCCTTAAAAATGATATTTCACGTTGGGCACCTGGGGCTCACACCAATAGTCCTACCTACTTGAGGGGCTGAGATTGGTAGGATCATGGTTCCAAGCCAGCCAAAGTAGAAAAGTCTCAACAAGAAAGAGCTGTGATACTTTGTGCCTGTTATGCTATCTACTGTGGGAAGTGAAAAATAGGAGGATCATAATATAGCTCATACCTCAGGGCAGAATGCCTACCTAGTAAGCATTGTTTTCACACTCAAGTACTGAAAATAAAAAAAATAAGATTTGAGCTAAGTCCTGAGAGAGGAAGTTTGGTAAAAGGTTGATGATTGCATCAGTTATTATATCAAGTTATTATAACTTGATATGGAACATCAAATATTTTAAGAGTGCCAAAAGATCACAGCGTGTACAGCAGAGAAATATTGAAGTCCTTGCAGTGTGCTCTACATGCATATTTTCTTTTTATTATTGACATCAATATGCTGATTAAAAATTTGACGATTTACCCCTATTATACTGGTAGGGCAACTCATGCTAAATAGTGCATCTTCTTATAAAGGCAGTCAGCATAAAGATGGAAGTAGTCAATGCAACAATGAAAGAAGGAAGGAATGTGATAACATCTCTATGAGCACCTTAGATGATTTAAGTCATTTAGATGGTGAGGGTGTCAGGAAATGGAGCTATGTTAGAACAGGGCCTGATGATGACGATTGAGACCAAGTGAAGAACTTAACTATGAATCTTAGAAAACAAAGAACTCAAACCACAGATGGTTAGGGGTTTTAAGCTATTTTCTCAACAGCAAATCGAGAGAGAAAGGAGGGGGAAGGAAGGAAGGAGAGAGAAAGAAAGAAAGAGAAATTAAGAAAGAAAGAAAGAAAAAGAAAGAAGAAACAGGAAGGAAGGAAGGAAGAAAGAAAGAAAGAAAGAAAGAAAGAAAGAAAGAAAGAAAGGAAGGAAGAAAGAAAAAGTTAAGAAAGAAAGAAAGAAAGAAAGAAAGAAAGAAAGAAAGGAAGAAAGAAAAAGTTCTCCTCCCAAACCCCACAAGCCAGGTGGATATGGCTCAAGCCTTTGATCCTAGCTTCTTGGGAGGCAGAGATCAGGGAATCACAGTAATAGGCCAGCCTAGGCAAAGTTCATGGGATTCCATCTCAAATAATGGCTGGCCTCAGTGGTATGTGCCTATCATCCTAGCTATTCTAGAAAGCACAAATATTGGCTCGCATTCCAGGCTAGCCTGGGCATAAACCAAGACTATCTCAAAACAGTCACAAGAGTGGCTCAAGTGGTTGAGGACGTGCTTAGCACGCTGGGTGATCTCAGTTGAACTGTGGTCGTGCCAAAGGAAAGAAAAAGCACTTAGAAGCCATTTATTGGACTTTCCAACTCTTGGCTAGCCGAAAAGGCCAGGCTGATTAACACACTACACCTGGACAGTTAAGAGACACAAACAGGTGCAGGTGCTGGCACCCTGCAAGCATGGAACAAGCACAGCGTCTCTGAGATGGCGCGCTGCCCCCGCTCCCCCCGCCCGCCCGCCCGCCCCGCGATCAGTGGGCCCGGAGGTCTGGACTTGAAAAGGAGGGCCCCGTGACCGCGGCGTGGCGGGGGGGCGGAACGCAGGCGTCCGCTCCCGCCGGAGGCAGTTTCCAGACGCACCACCCTGGCGCTTCAGACCCCGCAGCCCAGCGGCCTCCCTCCGCGCGGCCTGGTGGAGGGAGCTTACGGTCCGGGACCTGCCGTTCTGCTGCCTAGCTTCCCCTCGGCCTCGGCGACCCCACACTGCAGCAGGGCCCGCTTCAAGGACACCACGGGCCCCTCAAGGCGCGGCGGACACCCTGTCCGGCCGCCCCACCACAGCCTCCGGCGGGCGGAGAGGACAACCGCCCACGGCCTCCTCGTATTTTTCCGGGCTGGAGGCGGGTCGGACGGTTCCAGTGGAGGTGGGCCGGGGGTGGGGGCGGAGGGGAGTGCTGGTCGCTCAGGGTCCTAACCACCACTACTTCCTGGATACGCCTCTGAAAGCAGGCCGTCCTTGGGGGGGGGGAACCACCCACCTTTTCTCTGATTGGTTAACTTCTCTCTAAATGAGTTTCCGTAGCTGGGGATTGGCTTGGAAGCACCGTCTGTCACCTGCTTCCCGGTGGGAATCTAGGTCGCTCAGGGAAGCGTTACTTGAGACCCGGTTGGGGGAGAGGTTGGTTGGGGCCCGGGAGCCAGGTTTGTTGGTTGTAGTGGGGACGGTCCTTTAGGCGCGAGCTTCCTTCGCAACGGCCAGGGAAAGAACCAGTAGCGGGACGGAGGGCGGAGGTGGCAAGAAAGTAAGGGTTTTCGAAGTGGAATCAACCTAACCCTGGCAGCATCCGAATGGGTATGTGGTAGGAAGGAAGGCCGTTGAGAGAGGAGGCCTGATCCCAGGAGCAGTGACGGTGTAGAGGCAAGGCCTAGATTTGTCGTGCGAGAAGAGAAAAGAAGGTCTTGGAGAGGGCGGGGGTGATTTCCATGACCGGATTGTGTGGGGACTCTTTTACATTTTCTAGGTGAGCATATGACAAAATCCACTGGAGAATATTCGTTGGCTTTGCATTAGAGTTGGGAGTCTCTGGCCTTCAAAGAAGCAACTTCATGAATAATTCAGCTCTCTTTTTATTGCTTCAGATGGGCAGCTCTCAAAAAAGGCACAAACAACTGAAGGATGGATACGATTTCATATGTTAAGGACATGTTGAAAGGAAAATAAGGTATTCACGTGGATTTAATTGTGGATAATTGTACAAAACTAATATCTCAGAGGAGCAAGTTTCAGGTTTTCTAGTATTAGGCTGTCCTGATTTTTATATCAGTTTTTAATTTTGTAAGTTGGTTAGTATCTTATAACTGCCAAATAATGCTCTTGCTGATTTATGGGCCTGACAGTTCTAGAAATGGGAAATCTTGCGTTTAAAATAATGTTAACTCGCATTTTAGTGGACAGTGCTACTCGATTTTTCATTCAGAGTGACAGTGTAATAACCACAGTAAAAACACCTTGAATTTGTAATTTAAGATACATGGAAATTGGATAGTTGCCTACTCCTACAGTAGTTTAGACTCCTAGGCTAACTTCTCTGTAAAGCAGCTTGCATTAAACACCTGGCATATTTTCAGAGGTAGAGTTGCAACATTTGCTTCCCTGGCAGCCTAGCCATTTGTGCTCCAGACTGCATTCTTTCAGGTGTTGTATTGTTACACATATCTCTTAGTGAGAGCACCAAAAGATTGTCAAAGAATAGTTTATTTCCTCAGCAGAATACCTCCATTAGCTATTAATGATACACTTGAACCCTACCCTGGGAAATTTTGACCATGGATTGGGAATGAGATCTGGGCATCTGAATTTTAAAAGAGTGCCTTCATGTAAGTGTGATAAACTCCTATATTAGTAACTTATTAGATTGATGTGCTTAAAAAAATTCTAAAATATGGGCTGGGAAGGTGGCTCAGTGGTAGAGCGCTTGCCTTGCATGCATGAAGCCCTGGGTTCGATTCCTCAGCACCACATAAGCAAAAAGAAAAAAGCCGAAGTGGTGCTGTGGCTCAAGTGGTAGAGCGCTAGCCTTGAGCTGAAGAGCTGAGGGACAGCGCCCAGGTCCAGAGTTCAGGCCCCACGACCAGACCCCCCCCCCAAAAAAAAATTCTAAAATATGCCTGGTGCCTGTGGCTCATGCCTGTAATCCTAGCTATTCATTCAGGAGGCTGAGATCTGAGGATCATGGTTCAAAGCCAACCCTGGGCAGGAGAGTCCCTGAAACTCTTTTATCTCCAGTTAACCACTAGAAAACAGGAAGTGGTGCTGTGGCTCAAGTGGTAGAGTGCTTGAGCTGAAGAGCTCTGGGATGGCACCCAGGCCCAGAGTTCAAGGCATGACCTACCCCCCCCCCACCCTGAAAAAAAATCTAAAATACTTATGAGACAAATGGTTCTCTCTCTCTTTCTTTATAATTTGAAAATCTGAGTTCAAACCACAGGACTGACAAAATAAAGTAGTCAAAAAATTGAAAATAAGCTTCTTGGGAAATGACATTCAAATGTAATCCAAAAATAGCATCTGCTTAGGCAAAGTCAGTAAGTTTCACTGGCAGTCAAATCCCTGGACCTAACCATTCCAGTCTGAGGGAAGAGCACAGTGTTTTGATGTACACCCACAAACTTAAGAGCTGCAGGTGTCCTGTTGTTTCTTGTAGGATTTCATAACATTCCTGTTGAGATTTAAGGAGAGATCAACTCTGAGTCTGTTCAGAAGATAGAATAGGTAAATTATTTTTTGTTCAAGAAGGTGCAGTGAGATTGTGGTGATGATACTACCTTTATTACCTTTATTTTGGAAGCATTTCATTTCTGGAAATAAATATAAATTATACCCCACCCCTATCCCTTAAGTGGCCCTTTCTTATTAAGAACATGAATAACTCAAGCCTAAGATTGCTGTGTTAAAATGAAGTACCCAAATATTTGAAACTTGAGTGACGACTTTTAGACAAGTTTCACCAGAGTATCAAAGAAGGAGAGGGAAATAATCACTTTGGTTCCGCTATGAAGCCTTTGTGCTGAATTCTGCCTGGCTAACTAATGATTTTAGGCACAAGGCAAAGTAATAGGCCCATATGTTTTCTGTCCTTTATAAGGTATTTTTAAAAAATTATCTTAAGTTCTCCCACTGCAAGATTTGACAAATGAAGTATTTGAGTAAGGCACACAATTTTAAAAATACTAATTTTAAAATGCAAAGTCATATGCAGTCCATGATAATACCTTGGCTTATATACATATATACATATATGTGTGTATATGTGTGGATGTTTATTTGAACAGGAATCCCAGAGCCTCAGTATGAATCAGTCTAGACCTAGATCTGATGGTGGTGGCGAAGAAACTTCATCTCAAGAACAAAATCATCGTGAAAATGAGAGAAGATGGCAGCAAGAGCGTCTCCACAGAGAAGAAGCCTATTATCAGTTTATTAATGAACTGAATGATGAAGATTATCGGCTAATGAGAGACCATAATCTTTTAGGCACCCCTGGTAAGATATGCATGAAAGACAGTCTGTCTTTTTTTTCATCATCGGAAAGAGGCATTTCAAGTAAGGACAGCCTTCCCCCACCACCCGTCCCCCCACTTTCCTCTCTCAAAATATGAACTGTTTTTGTGAAGTTAAAAACTTTACAAAATAACAGTCGAAAAGCTACTAGTTCACTTCTCTATTTTATGAGGAGAATACTGTTTATGTGTACTAACAAATTTCAAACTAAGACATTAATGTGTAAGTGTTAAGTATTTGAACATATATTCAAGCCTCTCTCCTACCACTCTCCTCACCCCTTCTTCTTTCAGCTTTACATTGTTATGGATTGAACCTAAGAAATGCTAGGCAAGTGGTTTTTGTTTTTTTTTAATTTATTTTTTATTGTGAAAATACTGTACAGAGGGGTTACAATTACATGGGCAAGATAATGAGTTCATTTCTTATCGAGCATTGTAGCCTCCTCCTTTGTTTCCCCTTCCCATCCCATCCTCCCCCCACTCCCCCTAAGCAAGTGTTTTTTTTTACTGAGTTATACCCTGAATGCTCCAGTTCTCTAAAGTTAAACAAAATATTATTTATAAAATATTTTAAACTCAAGTCTAACTCATTTGAGGTGTTAATTATTAACCTGCAAAGTAATAGCCCCCAAAGTTCAATGTGCTCTGTAATATTCTTAGAAATTTATTTAACAAATAACATGAAATTTCTGCATTTAAATATTGTTTTTATGTTGCTGGCCTATTTAATATGTAAATTTCAAGTAAGATTTCAAGGAAGATTTGAAGTTTTGTCAAAGTACTTTTTTTTTTAAAAATAAGTCCAGGGGTTTGAACTCAAGGCTTGGGAGCTGTCCTTGAGCTTCTGTGCTCAGGACTAGCACTCCACTATTTGACCTATAGCTCCACTTCCAGCTTTTCGACGGTTAATTGGAGACAATTTTACAGACTTTCTTCCCCAGGCTGGCTTCCTTCAAACCATGATTCTCAAATCTCAGCTTCTTGAGTAGTTAGGGTTACAGACAGAAGCCAAAGGGGCCTGGCTTCCCTTGTTAATTTATTATTTGTTTATTTATTTATTCTCTTTAAACATTTTTTTAAACACAAGCTCTATTCTTGCTAGACAGTTGTTCTATTACCTGAACTATATACCAGCCCTTTTGTTTTAACATTTTTGCCCTGGGCTGTCTTAGACCAAGACCCTCTTACATATGCACACATCCATGTGCCACCTTGCACAGTTGGCTAATTTTTGTGGAGTGTGGGAAGGTCTTGCTAACTTTTTGCCTCGGCTGGCCTTGAACCATGAACCCTCCTGGTTTCTGTTTCCCAAGTATAAGTTATTATACACAGCCTAATTCCTTTTTAAGCCTGACAAAAATGCACATAATTATTGTTTATAGGTCCTATATGTAAGAGGTAACAGTGTTTTACCAATTACTCAAATCATATTTTAATTTTAATAAAATTGCATGTGAGCCACAACCAAATTGATGTATGTGTGTCAGTTAAATATTTTAATTGTTCACTTTGCACAACATAAGAAAATAATAACATTGTTTTCTATAGTTTGCTAAAAATTAGTTTTAGCCTTCATGAGTTCTCATAAAACTTGGTAATTTAAAATTGTTAAATGAGCTACCTTTCATTATTTCAGGAGAAATAACATCAGAAGAACTACAACAACGGCTAGATACAGTGAAGGAACAATTAGCATCTCAGCCTGACTTGAGAAATGGGACAAATAATAGAGGTACTATGGAGTCCTTTCCATTAAGAATAAGCTTGATTGGAACAATGATAAGTAAAGAAAATACTGTATTTTGTGTAGTATATTTAGTTTTGATGCTTTCAGGTAATATTTATGTGTCATAGGTAGCATGTACACCGATTGCCTTCAAGAAGCTTGTATTACATAAAATAGTATAGAATTAAGCTATTATAAGCAGTTCTATTTAATCTTAGAATGTATACACTACTTTTCTACAGTGTTCTAAATAGGCTTACCTTCTAAAAATTTGTATATAAAACAAAACAGAAAGACTGAACCAGGACACCTGTTTTTATTGCTTTTAAAGACTTTTTGAAATTTTACTAAACATATAGCTATAATATAAAAAGTTTTATAAAAAATTTGAATTAAGGATTGGGAATATGGGAATTTAGCTCAGTGGAAGGGCACTGGCCCTAAGTTTAGTCCTCAGCTCTGCAAAAATTAAAATAAGAAAATGTAATAGAAGTCAATAAAGCTAGAAATAAAACCTAATTTTAGTGTTCCTCTTACCAGTTCTATTTCCGTCCCAGATATATTTATTTGTAATTTCACCTATTATGTCAAAGTGATCATACCAATTATAGTGAATTCAAAATGCAATAGCTCAGTAAAATAGAATGTTTTTTTCCTATGCTAACAGCTCAGGGAAGACAGAGAAATTTGCTTCTCAAATCCTAGGATCTACCTAACTAGCAGAGTGAGTCTATAATTGAGCCATCTGGTAAAGAAGCTACTAGCCAAATGTGACTTTTTAATTAATTTGTAAGGAAGTTTCTCAGTCATACCAGTTACATTCAGTTTCTTAACATTACCTGTAACTGGACTGCACAAAAATAGAACATTTCCCCTATTGCAGAGCAGTTTATGGGATACTTCTGTTCCAGAGTATCATTTGTATGATAATACTTAGTTATATCCACAGCTAGGTATTTGCTGGTACCTAGACCAGGTTGTCTCCATGTCCATTTGCCATGCTTGTAATCTATAATAGAAGAAGAGTAGGAGGGAATTGAGCTAACTTGCCTATATTTACTGTCATCACTACATTCTAATTAATCAATTAATGGAGTAGCATTAAGAATGATGTTTACTGGCCTTTTATTCATATTTTCCAAACTAAAATGAAAATTAGATACTAACCCATTTTTAATTTGTGTTCAGATATGCAAGTTGTATTTATAAAGCTCTCATGTTGGTCTTTTAAGTAGGTTTAACTGTAGAATGTACTCATCAAGTAGCTTATTTTCTTTAGAATCTAGCTAAGGTCACTATTTTATTGGCACCAGCAGGAATTAATAGCTTTAACTTCAACATTAAAAGAAAAACAAGTTTCAACATTTATGAAGAAAAACAAAAAAATGTTTAAAGCTAGATTGGAATATCTTAATGAAATAAAAATATTTTATCTGATATGTACTTCTGATTAGAACACATTTTTAAAGTCAAAGTTTGTCTCAAAATATTTTTCATTAAGTTTTATACTTTAAACTCACTGGTTGCAAATGAAATATTTAAGCTTGGCATAGTAGCTCTATCATAATGAAAAATTTATCTGGGACACATTGATTAATAAAGTGGTTTATTTCATAATATTGTGAGTCTAGTCTTGTAACTGTTGTAGAAGCTGGGAATTATGAGTGTGTGTGTGTGTATACACTAGTACTAGGGCTTGAACTCAGGACCTTTGCTCTTACTTAGCTTTATTTGCTCAAGGTTGGAGCTCTACCATTTGAACCTCACCTCTACTTCTAGCTTTTGCTTAATTGGAGATGAGTCTTTTGAATTTGTCTGCCCAAGGTGGCTTTCAACCCTCAAATCTCAGCCTTCTGGATAGCTAGGATTACAAGTGTGAGCCATTGGTGCCCTCCTTGAGGCTGGAAATTTAGCAATGAAGTTCACATTCAAAATGAATGTAAAAAATAAGTTGAGAATATTTATTGAATGCTTCCTACCTATGTGTCAGGTGTTAATCATTTTATATTCAGTGTCTTATTTTATATTCACAATGCCCCTATGAAATTGCTACTATTGTTACCCCTTATTTAAAGACAAGGATAAAACCATATAGAACTCTTGAGTTCACATAAAGGCAGCTAATATGGTTCTAATATTTTATCTATAAAGCTAGGTTTCTTTAGATGAACAGTTTTTGGCAGGCCCTGAGATATAAGATAAAATTGCTAAGGAATGATTCCAGATATGAATTTTGCCAGTGTATTTTATTGTAGTATGTGAGGGAAATAATTATAATTGTAAAATTTTGGTATTGGGTATATTTCTCATTTGTCTTAATATTTTGTTAATAACGAGCAGATATAAAGCAAGAAAGTAGATTTCTCCACAATTTTGCATAAATACTATCTAAAGTTTTATAATTCCATATGTTTATAATATATATGTATATATATTTAGAAAGTTCAATTTTTGGTTACTTTTGTATTACTGGGGTTTGAATTTGTAGCCTTGGGCTTGCTAGATAGGGGTTCTTCCGCTTGAGGCCTCTAGCCTTTTTGCTTTAGTGTTTTTTCGTTTTAAATAGTGTCCTGGGGTCAGTCTCCGACCTCAGTCTTCTTTCCTGAACTTCCCAGTAGATGGGACCACAAGAAGGAAATTACCATGCCTGGCTTGTTGATTAAGATGGGAGGGCAGGGAGAGGGTCTTGTTAACCTTTGCCCAGGCTACCCTCTAACAGCAATTTTCCCAAGCTCTGTCTCTTGGGTAGCTAGGATTATAAACACATCCCCCTGAGCCCTTTTAACCTTTTTTTGTTTATTAAAAACACAGTCATTATTTAATACAAATTCTGTTGTTGTCGTTTTACAAGTGTTCAATAAAGATCTAAGGATAGATTTTAGAAATAGACCTACAGTTGATTTAATTTGCCTTTCAGATTCAGAAATTCTGAGTGAAAGTTCAAATGAAGATTCTTTGATGGAATGGTTGAACACCTTTCGTCGCACAGGAAATGCTACACGAAGTGGACAAAATGGGAACCAAACTTGGAGAGCTGTGAGTCGAGCAAACCCAAATAGCGGAGAGTTTCGGTTTAGTTTGGAAATCCACATAAATCATGAGAATAGAGGATTTGAAGTTCCTAGAGAAGATTACATGGACATTCCATTGTCAGATATTAGCAGAGATCATACTAGAAATAGGCAACAAAGATCAACTAGTCCTGTGGCTAGGCGAACAAGAAGCCAAACCTCAATGAATTCCAGTGGTAGTCGTCCTAATCGTCCAAGGACTGGGACGATTGGTTCAAGAGGGCAGAATTTGGTTGAAGGATCATCCTCAACACTGGGAAGGTCAAGAAATGGCATTGGGGGAGCAGTTAACATTCCTAGAACTAGTTCTCCTAGCACTAATTTTAGTACTCACACAAACCAATCAGGTAGTGAACTCAGGCAGAGGGAGGGGCAGCGATTTGGAGCAGCACATGTTTGGGAAAATGGGGCTAGAAGTAATGTTACAGTGAGGAATACAAACCAAAGATTAGAGCCAATAAGATTACGGTCTACTTTCAGTAGTCGAAGCCGTTCACCAATTCATAGGCAGAGTGGCACTGTTGATTCCAATTCCCAAAGGGAAAGCAGACCTTTGCAACAAACCATTAGAAGGTCTATTAGGAGGAGACGTATAACTCAGGTTTTTTTAGAACAGGATAGGGGACGCCAAGGAACTACACATGCCCCATTCTCCAATTCAAGACTTGTGTCAAGAATAACAGTAGAAGAAGGAGAAGAATCTAGCAGATCATTAGCTGCTATACGACGACATCCAACAATCACACTGGATCTTCAAGTGAGAAGGATTCGTCCTGGAGAAAATAGAGATCGGGATAGTATTGCAAATAGAACCCGATCCAGAGTAGGGCTAGCAGAAAATACAGTCACTGTTGAAAGCAATAGTGGGGGTTTTCGACGAACTATTTCCCGTTTAGAACGGTCAGGCATTCGAACCTATGTTAGCACTATAACAGTGCCCCTTCGGAGGGTTTCTGAGAATGAGCTTGTTGAGCCATCCTCAGTGGCTCTTCGGTCAATTTTAAGGCAGATCATGACTGGGTTTGGAGAACTAAGTTCTCTAATGGAGGCTGAGTCTGAGTCAGAGATTCAGAGAAATGGTCAGTATTTGCCAGATATGCACTCAGAACTGAGTAACAACTTAGGTTCAGGTCATGACAGCAGCCAGCGTAGTGTAGGTTCCTCACGAGATAGGCGAGGCCAAGTAGGCAGCACTGAATTGTCAGGTGAAAATGAGACCACCCAACCACTGGCTCGAAACAGTGACAACAGAGGTAGCAGGCAGTTGGAAAATTCAAACAATTTAGTTGAGACTGGAACCTTACCTATTCTTCGCCTTGCTCACTTCTTTTTACTAAATGAGGGTGATGATGAACCAATACGTGGTTTAACCAAAGAGCAGATTGACAATCTTTCAACCCGGAACTATGAGCACAATGGTATTGATAGTGAATTAGGTAAAATCTGTAGTGTTTGTATTAGTGACTACGTAACTGGAAACAAACTCAGGCAATTACCTTGTATGCATGAATTTCATATCCACTGTATTGACCGATGGCTCTCAGAGAATTGTACTTGTCCAGTCTGTCGGCAGCCTGTTCTAGGATCAGGGGTAGCAAACAATGGATGAAGTGATGTGCTCTATTCAAATACTGTATTTTAGTACAGCTGAGTATTCAAGCATTCTTTTGTTGAGTTATCTGTGATGAGTTAACTAGGATGAAAAATAACATTATAGTTTGATCTATTTTTTGTGTGCCTTTTTAACTTGTTAAAAAGAGAACATTTCTATAAAATTTAAAATGCAAATGTTCGATTATCCAAAAGTACATAGTAGTTAATATTGCTAGAACCAAATAACTTTCAAAATGTTTTTATTTTGGTAATTTTGTCATGCTAAGCACTTTTGTATCTGCACAATTCTGTAAGTTCAAAAATCAATCTTCTTTTTCTTAATATTTCTGCAGACTTTACTTGAATTTTCAAGTTTCATAGGCTTAGTGGTGTCTAAGTCTGAACGAATGTTTGGCTGAATGTTTGCTAAATATATTCAAGTTACTTGAAGTGATAATTTAACATGCAGCATACTATATGTGTATATATAGATATATAATTTTAAGGTTAAATATACAGTCTAGAAAGTACAAGTTTGATTCTTATTTAAGCTTTTGGGAAAATACTGCATATGGCACAGCATTTAATGTTGACAAAGTCATTTCTGAGAGAAAGTAGAATAAGATATAATCTTAAGCTAGAGATAATTTACTGAAGCGTCTCTGACAATCTGAGTTTTTAGGTAGCAAGCATACATAATACTGAATAAGTATTTCTTTATTCAGAAATGGAACATGGAAAATTTAGGACATAAAGGTTATAAGTTCAGCCTTATTGTGACTTTTTGGAAGTGCAAGCAGTTCTTTGGATTAAGTAAGGTATATAATATGCATGGTGTCTCAAAATGAATTTTTCAACCTAAAAAAAGTCTATAAAGAACCAAATACATAGATAATGTATTAAGTTCACTTGGAGGCCAAAAGAAAAAAACTCCAAAGAAAACAAAAGACAAAGCTTTAAGAGAATGTAGAATTTATATAAACACAAAGTATGCATTAAAGATCCATTTCTAACAATAAATATTATAACAAAGATTTTATTGTGAATTGTTTTTTCCTTTTGCTTCACTTTGCCTTATTTACCGTCAAAATATAACAGTCAATTTTGTTCCTGAAGACCTGTGAAACACAAAGAAATTCATAAGAAGGGTCTTCATGAGCCTTAATGTTTAAGACTATGGAAAAGTTATACCATCTGGGCCAAAGATTGTATGTTTATATCTGGAAAAATAGGAACTTGATAAATTATCACTAATGACTTTTGAACTTGGCATCATGAAGCCTTTTCCATTTAAATTTCAAAAGAAACTAAAATTTAGTGAAATGAAGGAACCATGGAACATTTCAAAAATGTTTGTGTTTGGTTTTCATTATCCATATAATGTATCACCAATATAGCAGCAATATTTTTATTTAGAATAAAGATACTCTTATTAAAAATATTTGTTTAATAGGTAGCAAATAATACTGCAGATATTGAGGACTCCTTGGGTGATGAATAAAGGCCCTGTCTTCATGGAGAAGTCATTATTTGCTTTTAGAAATTAAAAATTATTTTTACTTTCCTGTTTGCTAGTGAAAATATGACAGTTTTGTGTGTGTGTGTGTATGTGAGAAAGAGAGAGACAGAGACAGAGAGGGGAGAGAGAGTGAGGGAGAGGGAGAGAGGGTATTGCTTGAGAAAAATCTTGAAAATACCACAGGGCCAGACTGAGAGATTTAGAACTATCTCCACATTTAGTTTTTCTTTCCAATTAGTGTTAGGGAGTACATTTAACACCGAGTGAAAGATTTTTGTGGAAGTTAAGACTTTGGAGTTAATTTATATAAGTTATTAAGGAGGCATACACTGAGAAGATTAATTTTTAAGGCTCAATTCAAAGACTTAGCAAACTGAGGAACTTTTATTTTACCTTACAAATGTTGAGGTAAAAGAAAAATTATGATTATTTTAGTGGCAAATATTTAGATTTTTCATATTTAAGGAAGATTTGGGCTAATATAGCATACAGAATACAATGGGATGGAGAGAAATTGAAAAGTAAAGAAACACATAAAGGGACTATTGTAGTAAAGTAACTGATTCAGTTTTATTATTGTCCTTACCAGTTTTAGGACGCTAGTAACAAAACTAGAAGGAAAAACAATAAAGGTGTACTTTAATTTTTTTCCTTATGACATTATTTGGTCTCTAGTTTTCTGAGGGAGCACAAAATACTTAGGGAGGAGAAGACAACCACCTAGTGGAGGAGGACACATCCCAGTTACAAGGTATCTCAGTGTTAACCATTTGTCTCGTGTAATGAGACTTAAATCCAACATTTCTTTCTTTAAACATTTTAATACCATACATTAGTTATGGGGAGGCTTTCATTGTAACAGTTTGATACAATGTACCTCATCAGCCTGAACTACTTCCTTTCATGAAACTTTTTCAACTGGTGGTTGTTTTATTTTCATACCTGCATATAAAGTATTTGGACCATACTAATCTTCATTTACCCTCTCCATTCACCTCCCCCTCCCCACTGGTACTCCACCTCCTAACAGAGCCTGTTTTTCGTCTTCTTCTTCCTCCTCCTCCTCCTCCTCTTCTTCTTCTTCCTTTTCCTCTGTCTCCTCTGCCTCCTCTGCCTCTTCTGCCTCTTCTTCCTCCTTCCTTCTTCCTTCTTTCTTTTCTGTAGTGTATTAACCAAAGGGTTTCACTGAGATCTCTCACACACATATATTTTAATCAGATAATTTTCTTTATTGCTCTATTTACCCCAACTATTATTTAACAGATTTGGTGATTTTTTTTTACTATCTTTATACATAGATGTAGCAGTATTATATATCATATGAAATGTTCCTCCGGAAGTTCTTCTTTCCCTTGGCCCAATCAATTGGGAAAAATAGTAGAACAAGTAAAGAAAAGAAATGGAAAATAAAAGAAAAAAAACCCAGTTTGCTGCTCTGCTTGATGTCATAAGATGTTTAAGTATTATTGTTACTTAACATAGTAATTGACATGAATTTAGAGACTGCATCACAGCACCTCTGAAGCTTGTGCTTTCTGGGGAATACTTGGGAAATTTTCAGCCTAATTTATTCCAAAAGATAACTTTTCAAAAGTCAGACATATTGGTACAGACCTGTAATTCTAGCACTCAGGAGATTGAGGAAGAAAGATTCTAAGTTCAAGGCCAGCCTGGGCCATATAGTGAGACCTCTTTAAAAAAGTTTCCCTAATTTAACTTGGTTCTGTCTTTGGAATTAACTCAATTTCTACATGTAAATAATTCTGTCTCATGAATAGAGAAGAGAGAAGGGCTTCTACTGATTCTGGGTTATAAAATGAACCCAGAATAGAATGGGGCATCTGAAGATACTGTATCAAGACCAGACTTAAACTGAGATCTATATTTTCAGGCAAACTATTTCTGGACAAGAACATGCAATGAGTTTTTAATCTTATATCTCTCCATTTGAATAATATTTGGCCAGAGGAGGAGAAAACTTGTAGAAACAGGTATTTCCTTTGCAATGGTTGCTTCCTTCAATTTTAGGTAATATTGGAAATAAGAGAATTGCCTTTTTGTGTTAGATAATTTTGTAGAAAGCCAGATTGTCTAAAATTAAGAAGAACATTGTGTTTCAAGGACATGATGATGGGTGTCAGTAGGCATTGTTTACTTAGTATCTAGAGACAGCTTGAGAGTCCCTTTCATTGAGTATGTGATATTAGGGGTACATAATTACTTTTAGAAAGTTTTGAGTATTTGAATCTCTAAACACAGAGTTAGCCCCTATATCTCTTTTTTTTTGTCATCATCATAAAAAAATGGAACTGTAGCTACTCAGGAGGCTGAGACTTGAGGATCGCAGTTCAAAGCCAGCCCCAGGAAGGAAAGACTGTGAGAGTCTTATTTCCAAGAAATCACAAGAAAACCAGAAGTGGCGCTGTGGCTCAAGTGATAGAGCACTAGCATTGAGCTGAAGAGCTGAAGGACAGCACTCAGGCCCAGATTTCAAGCTCCATGACTGACCAAAAAAAAAAAGAAGGAACTGGTATTGTTTGTAGATAGAAGCTATAGGCTGCTTAGTAAATATAAACTGCTCCTCATATATTTGATTCTTAAAGTGTTTCTACTTAATCCCTGTCTAACCAAACTGTACAATTTCTAATATTCACATTTTCCCACTGAGAATCTAAAAGGGCATATAGCTTCGGTCTTACAAAGTGGCACAGTTGAGCTTCTGTGATTCTGGCTTCTGTGGTTGCTATCCATTCCTTCATCCTTAGTTTGGATTTAACCATTACTTTGAATTAATTAATCCACTCTTCTCCATTCCACAGTTTATGACATAAATAATAAAAGAAGCTTCTGTCTTCCGAATCAAGTGAGGTGGAACGAATATACCCAACCAAAAGAGGAAATGAAGTACCATACATTCAATATTGGTCCTGAATATATACCATCCATTGTTGAGAAAGCCTAGCAGGATGAGCAATAACATCTCAGAAGTATTCTCAGTTGACCCATTTATTTAGACGTAAATTGGCCAGACTATCTAGTTGGCTTCGAGGGAGGACTTTACTTACGGTGCTAGTGTTAGCAGTGGTGCACAGAGTTTTGAGGGGATGCTAGTGAAGAGTTTGATCGTAGTGTTTGCTTTAGTAGTTGCCATGTTGTTGACTAGACTGTAACAAAACTTTTTTTGACAATGCAATGTCCTTAAAACAGTAGCTTCTCAAAGTTGTGTTTGGGTCTTGTATTATAATCATCATCCTTATTCATGCCAGTCCTGGGGCTTGAACTCAGGGTCTGAGCACTATCCTTGAGCTTTTTTGCTGGAGAATAGTGTTTTGCCACTTGAACCTTATTTCACGTGCAGCTTTTGGGTAGTTAATTGGAGAAGGGAGTCTCATGGACTTTCCTACCTAGTCTGGCTTCAAATTGTGATCCTCAGAGCTCAGTCTCCTGAGTAGCTGGGATTATAGGCATGAGCCACCAGTGTGCCTGGTGGGTCTTATATTATTTTTAGGAAAAAAAATTGGGGGCTGGGAAGGTGGCTCAGTGGTAGAGCGCTTGCCTTGCATGCCTGAGGCCCTGGGTTCGATTCCTCAGCACCACATAAGCAAAAAGAAAGAAGCCAGAAGTGGTGCTGTGGCTCAAGTGGTAGAGCGCTAGCCTTGAGCTGAAGAGCTGAGGGACAGCGCCCAGGCCCAGAGTTCAGGCCCCACGACCGGACCCTCCCCCCCAAAAAAATTGGTACCAGAAAGTAAACTTGCTAGCCAAGTGTTGTAACACTTAAACTCTGCTCCCAGCCCCTTTTTTTGCTTTAGTTACTTTTTGGAAAAGGTCCTACTTTTTTCCTGGGCTGGACTTGGACTACGATCCTTCTAGCTGGAATTACAGGCACGAATCACTATGCCTGATTTGTTTTTATTGAAGCAGGGCTCACTAATGTTTTCTCTGGCTAGCCTTGAACTATGATCCTCCCACTCTCAACTCCCAAAGTAGTTGAGATTATAGGTATGCGCCACTATGCCTGGTATGTTTTGTTTTTTTTTAAACTTTTCTCATATAAGTTCTTACCTTATCTTTATCTCTTCTTGGAAGTACAAGAATTTGAACTCAGGGCTTCATTCATATTAGGCAGGTAATCTACCACTTGAACCATGACCCCAGCCATCCACTGTCTCTAAAGTAGTTCCACATTCTTCCTCCAGTGACTCCAATACAATCTTTCTATAGGCACATTTGGACATGTCACTCCTCTGCTGTTTCCATAAGTTTCCATGGTTCTTAGAATAGTAAATAGGTTCTTCACATTTTATTTAGCCTCTAAATACCTTTTTTCAATCTCATTTTTACTATTTAGGGTCCCTCTTGGGGCCTTTACCTTGTCCTTCATAATACAAGGCTCTACTCATGTGTTCTCCCACTAAATGGTCTTTTCCTCTCTTGTGTTTCTGGTAATTCTCGCATGTCCTTTGTTACCTCAAATATTATTTCTGTAAATCTTCTCCATTAGATACAATGTATTGTGTCCACAATACACTGAGAGTCCATGAAAGTATTTCAAATTTCTTTTAAAAACTAGTTACATATATATATGTATATATGTATATGTATATATATATATATATATATATATACATATATATATAAAAGGATAAATCCCACCTAGCTTCTGTTTGCCTCGAGACTGGTACAATTATAAAACATAATTTGTGTATTTTTCTTTTCTTGTACCACTACTGGAGCTTGAACCTAGGGCCTGTTCCTTAGCTTTTTTTGAATACTGGTACTCTGCTACTTGAGCCACAGCACCACTTCAGTTCTTTTGGTGGTTAATTGGACCTAAAAGACTTTCCTGACTGAGCTGGCTTTGAATCTTGATCCTTAGATCTCAAGCTCTCAAGTGGCTAGAATTATAGGCAATGAGCCACTGGCTTCCAGCACTTTTAAGGTATTTTAAGTGGGAAGAGATTCATGAAAATAAAATTACAAAGAGTCTATATTCCCAACAGTGGACATCAACTATATTATCTTTTCCAAAGAGCTGTGAACTCTTTGAAGTTATTCTCAGCACCTTAGCCCAAAGGCTGATTGAGTAGTTGACTTAAGATTTATTTAATAAGAAAATCCCCAGAAGTTTCAGAATGAGATAAATCCCAGCTTAGAAACAGTTTTCACTACTTTGCCTGTAAATATTTTGTAAGTCAGAACACATTTATTATAGAAATAATATGCTTATATTTTAAAGAAACAGGAGAACAAGCTCCCAGAACAGCAACCAAGTTTACATAATCCCCAAGATTATAAAAATATTCAAGTGCAGTCAAAAATACAAAAATACAAAAACTTAATAGACCGAGGATAAATTGATATATATTACTATATTTTCAATGCTTTGTTTTGGTGGTAGTGGTAGTGCTGTGAATTAATCCTTATTCTTGCCTGTAACCTTTCCTTAACCACCTCTTACCTATGAAGAAATATTTTTAAAAGCTTAGCCAGAATGTGCCAGTAGCTTATTCCTGTAAATCCTAGCTACGCAGGAAGCTAAAATCTGAGGATCAAGCTTCAAGGCCAGCCCAGACAGAAAAGTTTGTAACATTCATATCTCCAGTTAACCAACAAAAAGCATGAAGGAGAGCTATGGCTCAAGTGGAAGTGTACCAGTCTTGAGCAAAAAAGCCAAACAATAGTACAAAGGCCCTGAGTTCAAGCCCTAGTACCAGCACTAACAGGGGAAAGCAAAAGTTCATCTTGAAGGCAAGTACTTACATTCTCTGAAGCTTATCTTTGTCAAATTTTGAATGGGCCTGTTGTCATTCACACACTTTGCTACCTGCTACTGTGGCTACACTAGCATTGGGATCTCTGCCTCAGGGCCATTGCCTGGCAGGAATGATAGCTTTGGCATGCATATCTCTCCTTACTTTTGTCTGTCCCTCTGCTAAGTCCCCAGGCAGTGAGAAAGGGAAGTCAACAAGACTGTCTATGCCACCTTGGGTGAGCAGAAGTGAATGAGGAGCCTGGTAACTTCTGTAACCTTAGTCAAGCAGGTTAACCCAGTCAGCCTAATATTCAGTGTGTCTCACCATTAGCTATGTGCAGACATTTTTTAACAAACAAAAAGACTTCAGTCTTCAAAAGTCCATTCTCTGTGATTGATAGTAGAAGGATAGTAGCTAACCCCAGCCAGAAAGGCATGGGAAGAAAATGGAGACTGAGACAAGGGTTAACATGGTAGGAAACAATGGCACAGCACAAATCACTTTTCTTGTTTCCTTCAGGCTTTATGTGGATTCCAAGACTGACATGCTCTTAGGAAAGGCCAGGAGCATGCCCTCATGCTCCAAGATGAGAGAGGAGGAGTGGTCCAAGGTGAGGGAACTTCCTTGCTCAGGCTCCCAAGTGAGGGATCTAATCAGAAAGTGCCTTAACAGAAGGCAAGCTCTCTCATTTCACCCTTATGCTCTGAGGTGATGCAGGTCCAATCCAAAGATGTGTGTGTGTGTGTGTGTGTGTGTGTGTGTGTATGTGTTCCAATTAGAAGGGTGTTGGTAGCATGCTATTTTTCTGACAAAAGAGTGAAGCAGATTGATTACCTTATTTATATAAAGCCTTAAGATACATATTTTAAAAAGAAAAAAAACTAGAGTAGTGCTCATGTATTTGGTGCTCTGCTTTGAAACTCCCAAAATGGATATACATAAATGTAATTCTGAGATGATCTGTAAGAAACCAGAACCAGAACAGACACCTAAATATGCTCACAACTATAGTTTTACCTTAACAGGCAACCAGGATGCTTTCTGCACACAAGCTAAAAGTATTTTTATTATATTTTAAAAGTTATCTTTAAGTAGTTGTATAGAGAAGTTGACATTCAACAAATAAGTTTATAAATACAGTGCTTCTTGATCAATGTCACTCCTTTCAACATTCTCACCCTTTCCTCCTACCCCATACCTTCCCTCACATTGTTTTAATGCTTTTATTACCTATAAGTATAAATGTCAAAGCTCTTGTCTTGTCAGGGTGCGATAGACCATCTCTGTGGGGACTTCTCTACCTATAGAAATGGAGGTAGAAAAGGAAAAGCTCCTCCAGTTAGGAGTGGCAGAGTATGAGAGCGTGCAGCGCCCTCTAGTGTTGAAGCTTCTGTTCTTCAGCGATCAAGTCTTGAGGCCTTTGACAGCTGGTGCAGCATGCTTCAGAGGCAGACTTGGTGTGGTTGATAGCCCAGTATAGTGGTTAATGTAATACCTCTTGTCTCTACTAATGTTGTTTTCACTCCTCTTGCTACTTGCCTCAATTGGTCATTGATGTTCATTTCACTCTTAGGACAACTCCTTCCCTCCCCTACATATTACTTTCACTTCCACTGCCAGACTCTAACTAGCCACCATGACAAGCTCTGTTCCTGGTACTGTGAAGGTCGCAGTTGGTCACTGATATTTCTGTCACCACTGCTCTTGCCTCTACCACCGGTTCTTCCTTTTTTCATGTTATCAGCTCAGCTACTCTACTAATGAAATCAAAAGTAGTTAAAGGAAGATGAGTGGGTATGGTGCCTCATACCTATAATCAATCATAGCTACTTGGGAGAAGGATGTAAGACAAGATGAATAGTTTGAGTTGGGGCATTTAGTGAAAAACTGAAAATAGCTGGGTGCTTACACCTGTAATCCTAGCCACTCAAGAGGCTGAGATTTGAGGATCATGGTTCAAAGCCAGCCCAGGCAAGAAAGTCTGTGACACTCTTATCTCCAATTAATCCCCAGAACACTGGAAGTGGAGCTGTGGCTCAAAGTGGTAAAGTGCTAGCCTTGAGCAGAAGAGCTCCAGGACAATCCCTAGGGCCTGAGTTCAAGCTCCAGGACTGACAAACAAAAATTAAAAATACAGAAGGGCTGGGGGGGAGCATGGCTAAATGGTAGTGTGCTTGCCTAGTATGCATGAGACCCTGTGTTCAATTGCCAGTATGTCTCCTTCCCTCTGCTATCTTTTTTCCTCCCTCCCCACCCATACACATATAAAAGGCAATGAAGACCATTTGAGAAAAGTCTTTATTGGACCTGTTGCTGCAACATCAGGGGACAGCATTGGAAGGTCTCTCCACTGAGCCAAATGAGCTGAACAGCTTTTATTTTTTTCAGTTTGCTCTGATACTAGAACATCTTTTTTAAAAATTAAAAATTAAAATTTAATTTTTAGTGTTATTGTAAAGGTGCTGTGCAGAGGGGTTACAGTTACATAAGTCAGGCAAAGAGTACATTTCTTTTTGGATAATGTCACCCTTTCTCTTGCTCTCTCCCAGTTTTTCCCTCCCATCCCCACCCACAAATTGTATAGTTCATTTTCAACATAGTGTTTCGTGAGTACCACTGCTGCATTTTGAACCTTGAACAGCTTTCTTATATAGCTCATTCTCCAAATGAGTTGAACAAGCTGCTTATATTGCTAGATAGGTAGTATGACAAGGGTGTTGGCACCAATTATGCAAGTCTCTTCATGCAAAGGAAGGATTTTGTCGACACTAGTCATGACAACAATCCCTGTCTTTAGCAATGAATGCCTTTTATGCAACCTAAAGAATTGTGTTTACACCAGTAATAACTGTTCTTCAGAGTCACCAGGGAAGGAATCCCTGTCTAGCCAAGGTGGGAGTGGCTTCAGGTTCATCTAGAGTGCACTGAGGTTTGTGATGGCAAACCATCTGATGTGCCAGGCACTGGTGACTCTGTCATCCTAGCTACTCAGGAGGTTGAGATCTGAGGATCAAGGTCTGAAGCAAGCTCAGGCAACCCATGAGACACTTATCTACAATTAACTAGCAAAAAGCTGCAAGTGGAGCTGGGGCTCAAGTCATGCCTCATTGAGTGAAAAAGCTCAGAGAGCACATGTGGTGCTGAGTTCAAACAAGCCTGATGGAAGATGTTGGCTGCAGCAGTGCCTTCAGGAGCTGGAGTTATACTTTGGTTTCAGGGTGGCTGGTGGTAGCATGGAAATAGTCTGGTTATCTAGCTGGCAGTCCTTCACGTTAAAGAAGGGTCTAAAGTTGTCAATTAAAGATAAGTCTACTCCCCATCTCCACTATCTCCATGTATTTAAAGAAAAAGTAAACAATATTAGAGGTGCTTTGAGTAAAGGCTTATCATTGATACTGACAGTAATTTAACAGTATTTAATAGTTTCTTAACAATGTTTTCCTTCTACACAGTATCCCTAGTAGAAGAGGACCTTTACCATCTGTTTGCAAAAGATGTCTTATTTTTTTCCTTTTAAGGCCTGGTAAAAGGAAACACTTCTAACATTTAGGACTAATATTCTGAGCTGTGGGTTGTCTTGCTCCGTAGGGCTTTGATAAATCTTGGGCTGATTCATCCTTATTCATCCTTCTCTGGGTATACTCCAAATCTGCTTTGGGAGGTTCAGGTTTATCTATTGCCTTGTGCTATTTGCTATGTCTACACCTGCAATAAGTTTAACAGCAAAAGTCAGAGCAGTGCAAGTTTCAGTTAGTACTTAAAGTACTAAAATAGATAAAGAACATTCCACCTGTTGTAATTAAGCACTAGCTACACACTCATAGAAACTGAGGCTCAGGAGAAGATGGACAGTCTTCTAAGTACAACTTTCTTGGACACTAATATCTCTCATTTGGTTAACTGCCAAGCCTGATTGTAAAGACCAAAGACTTACTTTTTCACTATACACCCAATATTGTGTCCCTTTGGGTTTCTGAGAAGCAGATCCCAAGTCAGAAAAATTCACACAGGGGATTTATTGGGGAAATGTGGCATGTGAAGGAGAGATGTAGAGGGAACACAAGTAGGTAAGACTCTCCAGATGAACTTGTAGATCGGGCACCTTCTAAAGGAGAAAGAGAAGAAAAGAGGCTTGGATAAGATAAAGCTTCAGCCCGCAGTAAATTCTAAGATCTAAGGCAGAGAGTGCTCCCCAAATATAAGGTACCTTCATGTTCAGTCACTGACTAGAACAAAGAAGCATGTTTGGTCTTGAGCATCAAGGCAGATCCAAAGATGCCACAAGTAGATCTGGCAATTCTTTATACTCCCAACAGCAGAGTCTTTTAAATGGTATATGAGCCTTCATGGCTGGCACACATGTTTACCAGTCTTTGTAGAAACAATCTCAATTTAAATTTTATTCTTTTTCCTTTGCTCTTCCATATTACTTGTACCTCTTTTCTATTCCTTGATCTCAATCAGATAAACTAACATAGCTGTGGATTACATCTCAGCTTTCTCTTCACCAGGTTAAATTATCCTATGCCTCGCGTTCTCATTTGAGTCCTTTAAAGGTTTGTAAGCCCCTTGATCAAAGCCTGGAACTTCAGCCCAGGCTCTATTATGAGCAGGATGCTGAGACAATTTACAGTAGAACACAGGGTAGGTGAAAGATGTTAGCTCAAGTTTCACATTTGCCACATAATGGCTTGGAAGCTTTGTACATTCATTTTAAATGTGACAATACACCTAAACTCATAATTTTATTAAGACAATGCATGCATACACTAAACATCCTTGGCATATGTAATAATAGGTTCTTAAAATATTATTAGTATTAGATCCAATTCTGAGTGAAATTAATAAGAGGACTTGTATCACTGACTCACATCCAATTTGTAAGCCATTTGCCTTGGCCTTGAGGTACTTTTGTTCCTGTTTGTTCACAGCATCTACCACTGTAAGACAGTCTCTCTGATTTTCCTTTCTGTTTGGACCATATTACTTTTATTATTGCTTATTAACTTTTTCTTCTAGATTTTCTGTAGTTCTGGAAATTGTTAAAAATTTTAATTTATATTTTGGTTTTAATATAATGTTGGGGTGATGCTTTGAGATATAAAGTCAGAAATTACCTTTTGTCACTGCTAATCTTATCTCTGATGCTTCTTGTGGAGCCATAGTTGTTCTAGGTTTTCAGTTGACATAGCCATAAAATTTTATGATCCTAGACACATGAAGAACAGTACACTGAAAGGCAATATAAATCCCTAAATCATCTGTTGTTTATTTTATTATAATTTCCCACCCCAATCTGGAAGGGAAGGAAGATTTTCATAGTCTCCCCAGGAAAGCCAATAGTAATGAACACATCATCTTAATTTTCTATGACATTCCATTTTGCCCAAAGAGATTTTATTCTCATGGCTTACTTAGAAATTTAAGCAAACTAAAGCACAGATTGACTTAAGGATTATGTTTATTTTGGTAGAAACTAAGTACAGAGAGAAATAACTTTCCTGTTACCTGGTAGGGCCAGAAACAGACCCTGCCTCTCCAGCTTTACAATCAGAAGCTCTTTGGTTTGGTCAGGCTGCTAAATATGGGAAAACAGGGCTCCCCCTCAGAATGGGGGCACAATGGCATCAGTCTCTCTTCTATCTTCCTGTTATTTAGGACCATCTACCTCCATAGGTAGCATCTCTTTATGGCCTCAGTGGTGAATGAAACTAGTTTATAGAATGAATGCAGTTTATAGATAGGTAAACAGCAGAGACAATGGTTATCAGTCAACTGACTTTCAGAAAAAGAAACCAAAATTTGGGTAGAAATACTACAATTTTAGGCACCTAAGTACATTTAATCTATATTTGCTTGTCTCAGGTATAAAGTACAAGCAATTCTTTGCATAAATAAGCCATTTTGTATTAGATAATATCTTAATGTAGACTTGAACCAAATAAGTGCCTTTAGGTATTGGCAGGAATCTCAAATTTGTGCTCTGCTATCTATAATAGCGTATGCTCACTTGTCTTCCCTCCTTCCTTCTTTCCTGCTATAATCCTTTCTTCTCCTCACCACTCACTTTCTGCCTCTGGGACTGTTACTTGTTTGGCATAAAACAGTCCTGATTGAGATACATTGATGATATAATGGTTTTATTCCCAAGTCTTCTATTTTGTTCTATTATCCTTTGAGTCTGTTTTTATGTTAATAGCATGCAGATTTTGTGATTATGGCTCCATGTTATAATTTCAAATTTGGTATTGTGATACTTTTAGTGTTGCTTTTTTTTAGGGTTCCCTTCTTCTTTTTTTTAATTACTTTAATTTTATTTGTGAACATACTGTACAGAGGGGTTACAATTGCATGGGCAGGATAATGCGTACATTTCTTACCAAGCATT
>NW_012267318.1:115880-118585 GCF_000151885.1 Dipodomys ordii | reverse complement strand
GTCTCTGGTCTGCAAACTGCAGGATGAAGATGTCCGCTCTTTGTTGGTTCTTGCTGGTGTTGAGTAGAATCCGCTCGCCCGCTGCGTCTGGCTCCTTTGTCCTGGACTCTCTGTGTGAGCGCTCAGGTATGGCCCCGGCTGCGGTCTCTGCCGCGACTCTGCCGCCGCCCGGGCGGCGGCTGCTGGTGAGTGCTCAGATGTGTCTTTTTGCCTTGTCTTCCCCTCTCTTGTCTAACTCTCTGTCCTGTGATGGCACACTTGGTGTGATTCTCTGGCTTAGGACTGTTCACTGGAACTCTAAAACTGCTTTCTATGTGAGAGCTTGTTCAGATTCCAGCTTCTCCTCCGCCATCTTCCTGGAACCTCTCTAATGTTGCTTTTTTTTAATCAGAATTGATTTTGCCATTTGGGTCTTTTATGCTTCCATGTGAGTTTTTGGATTTAGTGTTCTATTTCTATGAAGAATGACATTAGGACTTTGATAAGTATTGCATTTATTCTGTAAACTTTGTTGGGAGTATGACTATTTTTACAATATTGTGTCAATCCATAAACATGGGAAATCTTTCATCTTCTGGTAACTTCTTCAATTTCTTTCTTTGAGGTTTTGTGTCTTTCCTTCTAGGGGTCTTTCACATCCTTGGTAAAGTTAATACCTAGGTATTTTTGTTTCTGAGGTTATTGTGAGTGGAATTGCTTTACTTATTTTTTTCAACCTGTTCATAGTTGATACATAGAAAACTACTGATTCTTTGAATGTTTATTTTATATCCTTTTATGTTTGCTGAAAATATTTATCAGTTTTACAATTACTTTTGTGGAGTCTGTAGGGTCTGTTGAGTATAGGATCTGTTAAATGTATCATCTGAAAATAGGAATAATTAGATATCTTCCTTTTCTATTTGAAACTCATTTCTCTTGTCTTAGTGCTCTGGCTAGGAAATCTAGAATATATTGAATAAGAGTGGGAAGAGTGGAGAGTCTTACCTCATTCCTGACTTTAGGAGAAATGAATTTCTTATTTAATATAATATTACCTATATACTTGTTATATAAAAGCTTAAGAAAGTTCAGGAATGTTACTTCTATAAATAAATACTTTAGAACATTTTTAGGTTAGATAACATGGACATAAACAAGAGCTCTGAAATAATGAACATGTATTTATTGGCATGTAGAACATGGCTAGCAAGTCTCTAATATACTGCAGTGTATGGGTATCTGGATGACCTACTGGACCCAGCTTGAAAGTCAGAATTTGATTGTTAGGAAAATCACTATGTGGGTCATCTGCTTCTCAAACACAAATCCATTTACATGCTTTGGAAATGGTATTAATAGAGGTGAAAGCTCTGTCAGAAAACCAAGGCCTTTGTGTCAGAAAAATAGTGTCTATATATGATGGTCCTTTTGTTTGTTTGCTTCTTTGTGTTTTTCATAGATGGAAGAAGAGATATAGAATGATAAGAAGGGTATAACTACAAGCTCTTTGGGCTTGCTTGGATCTCTTAATAAAGGAGGCTTTATGGACAGAAGACAAACTGGACAGCTGTTTTCCTTCATACATTCATTATTATACATATTTATTAAGTAGCAACTAAACAGGAGCACAGATCAGAACTGCTGAAGTTATAGCACTGAATAAAACAGACAAATATCCTTGTTCTCTATTCAATTGAAAGCAGTAGAAAGGGAGGATGTAGTACAGATAATTCAAGTAAAACTGTTAAAATTTTTGGTATGGCTAACGTATATCAGGATTTAGAAGAATATAAATCTCAAAATTAGAGAATAGTTAGGGAAAGGCTTCTCTTAAATAAAAGTTGAAGGGGGCAAGGAAGAATCTGGGGGAACACTGTTCCTAAAAAGAGGAACAGGAGGTGGAAATACCTGAAGTAAAAGCCTTATTAACCTTAGTTCCTGGCTGAGGCAGAGGTAAGTACTAGAAACAGGTAGAAAAGGCAGAGAAGTAATAGAGCCAGAGAGTCCTACAGCATATGCAAAGGAGCAAATCAGGACACTACTGCAAGGTTCTGAACAAAACAGAGCTGATGTGCACTTTATAACAGCATTCTGAGTCTGTGTGAAGTATAAGCTGGATGAGGTGAGGTCAGAAACAGTGATACCTATTGGGAAGTTATTATAGTAACTCAAATGGGAAGTGGTAATCGTTTGGCCCAGAATAGCAGGTGTGGAGATTGAATCTGTTGCTCTCTCATTCTGTTTTAGAATCTACAAGCAAATTGAAAGTCATATACCAACACCCATCTAGCTTTTACCTAAATACAATTATTAAGCATTTGGTATATTTACATATCCATATTTATATCCTCATATGTTTCTATATAAAACATAGAGAGGAAGTGTGTAAGGTCAGTTGGATACATTGAATTGGCCTGAAAGTAGGAAGAATATCATGATGATAGAAGTTTGTGACAGACATGGTTTACTTCATGGTGGCCAGGAAGCAGAGGGTACATCTAGCCTGTGCCAAATAGGTTTCTCATTCTTCCCACTTTATCATACCCAGAACCATAGCTTATGGGTTGGTATCTTCATTCAGAACCTGACTTTAATTTTTATTGATTTTTTTTTTTTGGGTCCGGTCGTGGGGCCTGAACTCTGGGCGTGGGTGCTGTCCCTCAGCTCTTCAGCTCAAGGCTAGCACTCTACCACTTGAGCCACAGCGCCACTTCCGGCTTTTT
>NW_012267318.1:104354-115830 GCF_000151885.1 Dipodomys ordii | reverse complement strand
TTTTTCTTTTTGCTTATGTGGTGCTGAGGAATCGAACCCAGGGCCTCAGGCATGCAAGGCAAGCACTCTACCACTGATCCACCTTCCAAGCCCTTTTTAGTGAATTTTATCTGGAAATTCTCTCACAGATATACCCAGAGATGTACTTCAATAATCTCTTAGGTATCTCCCAATCCAATCAAGTTCAGGGTCAAGAATAACCTTTATATAGGGACAAGATATTTTGAAAGAAGCTATAGAAAGCACCTTTAAATAGGTTTCCTCTAAAACATGTTCAGCATATGCTTTCTAACATACAACACCACCCATCACTAAGAAATACAGTAGTGATAAGTGATAAGTGATACTATATACAATACAGTAATGTATAGATTCCAACTTGCTTTCATAATTTCCCTTATCTTTATTGAAGTGTAATAAAATTGAGGTGACAAATAAAAATCGTACATATTAAAGCATATGACTTGATGTTTTCATATTGTATACATTGTGAAATACTCAACACAGTCAAGCTTATTTGCATATCCATCATCTTAAAGTTAATGAATTGAGACTGCTATAACAAAAATACCTGAAACAATGTAGTTTATAAGCAACAGAAATACATTCTTTCAGTTCTGGAAACTGAGAAGTCTACAGAGATTCTAGCAAATCCAATTTTCAAGGACACTCTTCAGAAGGCTCACATTCTGGTTTGTGACTGGTGACTGATGCTTTATCACTGTTTTGTCACATGGTGGAAGAGGTAAGGATTCTCTCTTGGGACTCTTTAAAGGGCACTGATCTCATTCATAACCCAATAGCAACCAAATGCTCTAGCTCTTCATATTATCATATTAGGCAGTAAGATTTCAACATATAAATTTTAGGGGTTATACAAATATTCCATCCATAGGAGTAACTTACTCTGATTATGTGTAACAAATGTGTACTTCAAATCTACTTTCAGCAAATTTCAAGAACACTATAGAGTATTATTGACTATTGTCATTATGTGATAAATTTGATCTCCAGAACCTATTAATTTTCATAACTAAAACTTCATGTCCCTTGAGAAAAATCTCTTTATTTCACCTTCCTTTCAGCAACTGGCAACCACCATTTTACTTGCTGCTTATGAGTTTGATTCTTTTACTTCCCACCTAAAGAGAGATCATGGATCACTTGTCTGTGTCTGACATATTTCACAGCATATGTGCTTCAACCATGACTGTTGCAAATAGAAGAATTTTTTTTACATGCTCAAAGTTATTCCTTTGTATACATTAAGCAGAAATCCCATATACTGGCATTAATCCCAGGAGGCAAACAGGGCATCAGTTATTTATTCTGGTGAACATCCCTTAACACTTCACCAATTTCTGCTCAAATTTTGAGATCTGGCTGGAGGCTTTTTACACACCAGCTGCCACACTTTGCAGGGGCTCAGGGGAGACCCAGCTACTGCAGCAGTCATACTTCAATCATGTAAATTCCCAATACTGGTCCAATAAAACCGAATACTTGTACAACAAGTGTGGCAAAGAAAATTTATTGCTTTTAGTTAGAATCAACAGAAGCCTAGGATGTATGCTGAGCTGGTCTCCCAAGTCTCAAGAAAGCTGCATGGGTAAAGGGAGTGTGTTTTTTAAAAAGTATTTTTATTATCTTAAAGTAATTGTACATAGGAGTTTATGAATGCTTGATCAATGTCACGCCTTTCAACATTTTCACCTCAACCCTCCCTCACTTTTCTTAATTTTGTAAGATATGTATTGAATTTTTTGCCATTTAAAAAAGCAGTTCCTGTATACAGTGCAACCTGATCTGTTACCCCTTTCAATATTTTCACCCCTCCAACTTCAGCCCACCTCTTCCCCCATTTGTCTTAATTTTATGGTACATACAATAAATTCTCCCACCTCCTACTGCACTTGAAGGACTCTGAAAACACTTCACTCTGGATTGTCACCTTGAGGGTCTCGGAAGTCACTAAATACAGATATTGTAAGACATCATGGTTTAGGAGAGATGGGGCCAAAGCTTGGGCTGTTCCAAAAAGTTCCTCCTCACCTCAGAAAACTGCATTTTCAGAATATTCTACAGTTAGCCTGAGAATTGAAAGTACGAAGGGGAACAGTTAGCTCAGCCATCTTCCAACCCAGATACCCTCTTTAGTAATGCGAGTCCAGGCCATAGGTCCTCTGACCTCTCTGAATCTGGAAGTGGAAGTTTATCTCTTCAGACTGATGTGGCCTCTTGGCTGGCAATGTCAGTGCAGCATCACTGAGCCATTGCCAGAGTACATATCCTAAGCTCAGCTTAGGAAGACTCACTGCAAGTAGTGTGGCCAGACATCCTGAAGCAGAAGCCTGGCTGAAGATGCAAATGACTCAGGGTGGAAGTGGTTAAATAGGTTAAAGAGGGAGAAAGAGAGAGGAAAGGAAGATAGTTTAAAAAGAATCTTTTATGTTGTCTTGTTGTCAGCAGCCAAGGAACCTATTTCCAGAACTTTTCCATCTGTGTCTGTTCAATACCTGGTATCTTTACCAAGACACAGAAGAAAGTGTTGGCAGTAACCCAGATGCCACCCGGTTCTGCCAGTAGATAAGTGAGAGCTAGTCTGTGTTCCTCACTATCTTGACCAATGAGTTCAGTAAGTCCTGCTGGTTCCGAATGGCTCTGACAGCAGTAGTAGGTAGCTCTGCCATTGTCAGTGACAAGTCATATACACCTGTGCTTGGTATAAATACAAAAACAGCGGTGGGAACCAACTGTCTGTCTGCCTGGAAATGTGTCTCAAAAAAGATTGTGAAGTCTTTTTAGTTTAAAAAGTCACTTTACACAAATATCCAAGGACCCTAAATTCCCAAGTAGCATGCCTCATCTTAAGAGAATAACACACCACATATGTGAGCATTAACCAAGAAGCATACGACAGTTGGGTCAGGAAACAGGATTTTTTTGAGTCTCTAGTTCAATTTTTTTTTCACCAGTCCTAGGATTTGAACTTAGGGCATGGGTGCTGTCCCTGAGCTTCTTTTGCTCATAGCTTTACTCTACCACTTGAGCCATAGTGCCACTTCTGACCTTTTCTGTTTATGTGGTATTGAGGAATTGAACCCAGGGCTTCATGCATTCTAGGAGAGCACTCTACCACTAAACCACATTCCTAGCCTCCTTAGTTCAATTTTTCAAAGCCTAGGTCTGCATGGGCCTTCAAGTAGGTGGCAGGGTAAACTTGTATAATAAACAGACTGAGATATTTAATATCCATCTCTGATGTTATGTCTGTGTTTGGTCATTGATTAGCAATGGTGATAGCTATTGGGACACCAATCAGATTGGATTATTCATATTATTCACATTGGATTATTCACACAAGACTGAACAGTCATTGCAATCCTGAGCAAAAAGAGAAACACAAAGTGTCCCAATGCTGGATTTCAAATTAATCTACAGTGTCACAGCAACAAAAGCAGTGTGGTAGTAGTACAAAAAAAATGGACCTGTAGACCAGTGGAATAGAATACCCAGAAATAAGCCATCTGGTATTTGAGAAAGGGGCCAGAAACATACAACAGATAGTAGACATCTTCAAGAAATTGTACTGAAAATGTACATATGGATGAATGAAAGTAGGCTCCTAGTTTCCACTCTGTATAAAAATTAACTCTAAATTGATCAAAGATAATAGAGGCACACCTAAAAGGTCTTAAAGATATAGGCATAGGTAACAATGATCTGACTAGAACCACAATTGCTTATAAAATCAATAGTTGGAAAATACGATTTCATGAAATTATAAAGCTTTGACATGTCAAAGAAAATGACCAGAATCAAAAGTTCTATAGATTAAGAGACAATCTTTGTCTGTTATTCATCAGACTTTAATATCCAGAATATATAAACATCAAAAATTGGCTGGGTGCCAGTGGCTCACAGTAGGATCATGGTTCAAAGCCAGCCTCAAACTGACAAAGCCATGAGAATCTTTCTGAAAGTAACCACCCAAAATGTGGAAGTAGAGCTGTGGTTAAAGAGTAGAGCACTGGCCTCTAGCACAAAAAGCCCAGGGACAATGCCCAAGCAATAGGACCAATTCACAAACACAGAAAATTTAACACTAAAAGAAAACAATATAAGTGGTCCAATAAGTTGAACAATTTTCAAAAAAAGTGTACATGATCAGATGCATGAAGATAAATTTTAATCTCTCTAGCATTAAGGGAAATGTAAGTTAAAACAACATTTAAATTGTGTGTCATCCCTGGCAGAGTGGCTAGCAACAAGCAAAACAATAAATGTTGGTGAAATGTTGGGGGAAAGGGAGCCTTATACACCAATGGTAGAAATGTAAATTATATAGCCATTATAAAAATCAGTATAATAGTTAATGATTAGAAATACATTATGATATTGCTGTACCTCTTCTGGGCATAAATATAAAAGAATGTAAGTCTACACACATTGTAGATACCTACATACTTATATTTATCACGGCACTATTTACACTATCCTAAGTATAGAAAGAGCCTAGATGCCCATCAACTAATGAAAGAGTAAAGTGAATCTGGCATATATACCCATTGGAGTACTATTATACAATTAAAATAATGAAATTATATCATTTGCAGATAAACAGAATTAGAGATCACCATGTTAATGAAATGAATCAGACTAAGACAAATACCATTTGTCTTTTAAAGTGAGTGATAGGAATGCTGTTGGTGCTGGTATTAGAATTAAGGAGGAGTCAAAAAGAAAGGGTAAAGGTATGAGTATTGTTGAAGTATTTTGTACACATATATGGAAATACATAATGAAACCTTTAAAAAAAGTACTTCAAAACTGAAGATGGGAGGACAAGAAAAAAGTGGGGTAAGTTGGGGGGTAAAAGGAAATACATTTGGTCAATATCTGTTGTATGCATGTACAGAAATATCATGATTTAAACCCTTTGTTTAATAAAAATGAAAAATCATAATATGACTATTTTAATAACACCATTATAAACAAGGTTACATAGTTTGTTTGTTTTTGTTGGTCGTGGGGCTTGAACTCTGGGCCTGGGAGCTGTCCCTCAGCTCTTCAGCTCAAAGCTAGTGCTCTATCACTTGAGCCACCACAGTGCCACTTCCTGCTTTTTCTGCTTATGTGGTACTGAGGAGTTGAACCCAGGGCCTCATGCATGCAAAGCAAGCACTCTACCACTGAGCCACCTTCCCAGCCCCCACACAAGTATTTTTATAGAAAGCTGACTTCGAATCTTTAGGATAGATTCTCAGCGGTGGAGTAGTTGGATCACGTGGAAGTTCTATATTTTTAATTTTTTGAGGAATGTCCATATTGATTTGAATAGTGGATGAACTAATTTACATTACCATAAATAGTGAATGAGTCCATTTCTCTTAGATCTTTGGTAGTATTTTTTGTTATTTGTTTTCTATTTAATAGCCATTCTTATTGCGGTAAAGAGAACTCAGTGTACTTTTGACTTGCATTTCCTCAATGGCAAAGAATATTGAACTTTTTGTTTGTTCATTTTTTATGCTGATCCTGGGGCTTGTGCTTAGGTCCTGAGTGCTGTCTCCAATATCACTTTACCACTTGAGCTACACCTCAAGTGTAGCTCTCTGTCCCCCCCCCCCGCTGTTAGTTGGAGATAAAAGTCCCATGACTTTCTTGCCTGGGTTAGCTTTGAACCCTGATCCTCAAATCTTAGCTTCCTGAGTAGCTAGGATTACAAGTGTGAGCCACCAGTGACCAGCAATGAACATTTAAAAAAATTTCTGTACTGGCCAATTGAATTTCTTTCTTTGAAAAAGGTCTGTTCACTTCTATTGCATATTTATTGATTAGATTATTTGCTGTTGCAATTAATTTTTTATCTTTTCCTATTGGAAGAATATTTGGCAAATAATTTTTTTGATTACATGATCTCTGTCTTCACTCTGTTGATTGTGACTTTGGATATGTAGAAGCTTTTTAATTTGGTACAATACTATTTGTTATTTTTGCTCTTATTTTCCTTAGATTTTGGAGTCCTATTCAGAAAGTCATTGCCTAGGCATGTGTATGTTTTGCTCTGCTTATTTCAAAGTTTCATGTTTTACCTGAATGTCTTTCATCCTTTCATTTTTATTTTTCATTTTTATTGGTGTACATTTGTTATACAAAGGGTTTTAGTTCTGATATTCTTTTATATGTATACAATCTACTTTGATCAAATTTACCCATTACTCTCTCTTTCCTTTCCTACTTTTAAAGCAATTTTAAGAGGTTTCATGACTGTGAATAAAGTACTTCAACCATATTTTCACCCCACTTATCCTCTCCTTTTGCCTTCCCTTTTTGTGCTACTAATACTCAATTCCAGCAGAACCTGTCCTGTGCTCATTTTAAAAGACTAGATTCTGAATATAAGGAGAACAAGAGATATTTGTTTTTCTTAGTCTGGCTTACTTTAATTAACACTATCTCAATTTCTATCCATTTTCTAGTGAATAAAATTATTGTATTAATTAATTTTTAGTACTAGTCCTAAGGGGCTTGAACCCAGGGCCTAGTACTGTCCCTGAGCTTTTTTCCTCAAGGCTAGTGTTCTACCACTTGAGCCACAGTTCCACTTATGGCTGTTTTTGGTAGTTTATTGAAGATAAGAGTCTAATGGATTTTTCTGTCTTGGTTGGCTTAAAACCACTATCTCAAATCTCAGACTCCTGAATATATAGGATTATAGGCATGAACCATGAGTGGCTGGCAATTTTCAAATCTATATCTATATCTATATATCTATATCTATATATGTATATATTTAGGAATACAAACTAATTATTGACCACTTTTCACCATTCTTCACAATAAATAAACAATATACAGTTAAATAACATTCTGGTTACTATAAAGCTGTTTTTCTGGCTTTTGTGAAACCAGTAACATAAAACTGAAAAGATTGAGCCTACATGCAAAAAGTGAGTTGAGGGGCTGGGAAGGTGGCTCAGTGGTAGAGCGCTTGCCTTGCATGCTCGAGGCCCTGGGTTCGATTCCTCAGCACCACATAAGCAAAAAGAAAACCAGAAGTGGCGCTGTGGCTCAAGTGGTAGAGCGCTAGCCTTGAGCTGAAGAGCTGAGGGACAGCACCCAGGCCCTGAGTTCAGGCCCCACGACTGGACCAAAAAAAAAAAAAAAAAAAAAAAAAAAAAAGTGAGTTGAGGTAAGGAAAAGAATGCAGGTTAATAATTATAAAATTTAGTTTACTCATTAAGACTAGCAGGTCCTAAATTGTTGAAATCTCTAACCAGCTGATTAAATTTTCATGAGCTGAGTCTTAGATATCCCATGATTCATGAGTTTTTAGTATACACATTTTAATGTTCTGTAAAGGAATGGATCACTACAGAAACTTTTAGCTAATTAAAGAAAATTAAGATTTGTCTTAATTTTTTTCATCTGGGTGGGAGAAGCTGCTGGTAGTGATACTTTTTTCCCTTTCAGGAAATTTTGCAGAAGGGATGAAAGGAGGAGTGGAAGAATTGTGGGAAATAATGTCACAGTCACTTGCTTTGCTGTCATCGGAATTTTGTCTGTCCTGTGTGCCATCCAATTTAGCTTCACAAAATCCAGTTTTGTATCAGCAAAAATGAGGCCCTGTCACCTTGGGGCTGGCACATCTATGCATATCCAGAAGACACAATTATGATGATCTAGATGGCAGCCTGCAAACCACCAGTTATATTGTTTAGAAATCCTGATGATTAGGGACGGGACATTAACATGCCCAAACTCATTTCATCCTTATCTGGGCACTAAAGCTCAGAGACTCAAGTATTATTGACTCCTTGGGTTTGGTGTGCTTAATTCTACAATGACTTATATGAGAACTGGGCCTACACATTTCAGAAAAGAATCTAGCATTTTGATCCCAGTACAGTCCCTGGAGTCTAAGAGATTTATTTGAATTCTGACATTGTCACTTCTTGGAAATCATCTTACCTTAGGTATGTAGGTAAGTGACTTAACTATTAGCACACCTGTAAAGGCACTGAATAAGTTTCAAGAACTTGGGAATGTATGTATGTATGTACTTAATTTATAACGTGGATGGACCTTGAACTCCTTGTGTAGCTTAGGTTGGCTTTAAATTCCAATCTTCCCGTTTTGCTTCACAAAAGCTGTTTGGAGATTACAGGTATGAGCCAACACACTTGGTGAAAATTGTCTTTTTAATCAACTCATCAGTTAAGGCAGATGAGTTGTATGTGACTCAAAGGGTCAGAAAGGCATCTAAGATCTCTAAAAGCAGGTGTGAAATTTATATTGCATACCATACCTGGTGGATTGATAGTCTCACTAGCTATGGGATATTTGGTTAGATCTGATATATGATTCCCAAGGCCATCATCCTTACCTGACCACCAAATGTTTTCCCTCTTCTTGTGCTGTTTTAATTTTCCAGGCCATTTCTCTTTCACATATTTTCTACCAGCTTCCCAATAAAAAGACTGGACATGCCCCCATCACAGCCAGGGCCAGAGATCTCATAAAAAGGGAGAACACAGAGAGAGCTGCAGTCCCTGATTCATGCTGGTAGAATCTAGAGAAGTATTAGAGTATAGGTGGGTGGACTGTGGGTGAAGAGGGATAGGGTGAATCCCTGAAGTTCCCCATCATCTCTAGGGCTGGTGTTTCAGTGCCCCACACCAACTCTGCTATCCTATAGCCAATAACTGGGCAGCAGAAAACAATAACACAACAGACCAGCTGCAGAGGGCTCCCAAGAGGTCCAATCAAAAGTCTCCGGCATTAGGATCCTTACAGATGTGTGTTCACCTGTTCAGGGGAAGTTGCATGCACAAGCCCTGGTAGACTGTTTGGAAGACTGCTCTTTGGTTTCTGCTGTGGGCCTGATGCGGAGCTGGGGTCACTGTACTGCGTGGAGAGCCCAGGACACTGTGGAGCTATACTGGTATGTATAAAGTCCAACTGCCATGTGAGTGACCCTCAACCTGTTAAGTTCTTCCAGATTTCATTGTCTTGTACACTCTGGCCTCTGTGACCACCTCACTGACAACTCCTATAGAGGGCATTTACCTAATCATCTGGAATTTTAGCCACTTAAAGCCACACACATTCTGGTCTTACTCAAAGCAAGTACAAAACTCCAGGTCTGTCAGAATACTAGAAATGTTGCCATTGCTCACTTGCTGAAAAGACCAGGTTCAGCCTGCTCTGGGTTACTCCACGATGTGTAGAACAGCAGCTTTAAGGCTGTGCCTAGCCTGACCCACTCATTTTGTAAAGCAATCATTTTAACCTAAGCTACTCCATGTTGAATGTATGCGCCAAAACAGGAAGAGTGTACACTGTGTCACAAATTGATAACTTATGTGTACCAATAAAGAATTATATTAGCGAGTTCATCAAATGATATCAGAAACACTGGATCCATGAATTTATCAGACACACTAGACCTAGTGATTTATGGAAGTGCCTTAAAAGAGGGACAAGGCAGCACATACCACGCTGTCATCTGATTGCAGACTGTCATCTGGTATATGCAGCCAGGACTAACAGGTGATCAAGTCAAACTCTATCCCTGGGGCTCTACCTCAGCTAGATCCCCTGCTTAATGTGACTTGCTAGAGTTTCAGTCCATATGGATGGGTGAGTAAGCTGTGCCTGGAATCAGATTTGTACTTTGAACCAGCATTATCTCATTACACATTTTGATGGCACAAGGTCTCTGTGACTGGATTTTTTTTGTTTGTCCCTTTTAAAATACGTTTTAAAAATTATCTTTAGTATCCACAAATAAAATAAAATAAAATAAAATAAATTATCTTTAGTACAATAGAAATTCAATTCAACATGTCAGTTTATGCTATGTTGAGGGAAGGATGATCAGCCAGGCAACCAGACTGTCCCCATGCCAGAACCCAACATGCCCCTACCTTCATTAAACCGCTTGCACCACTTTTTTTTCTTTACACCACACCTTGCTGGATTCTAGATGATCTTGTACCCATTTCTACCCAGGCCCGAGGGCGAACCTGCTACTTGTAGCTCAGCAGAGGACTTGAGATTGTTGGGATACCATCTAGGGGAAGTTCTTTTTCTCTGCCAAAAAGCATTTGTAATAAACAGAATATATTTATTTAAAAGCAATAATGAAGAAAGAAGATTTAGTGAGAATAGACCCTCCAAAGAGAGGCCCCACAAGATATTCTGTCCCCAGAGCCCTCCGAGTGTATCTTTGGTTTGATTGGTTATGTGGTGGCCACATGCTGCCAGAGGCTTTTCTGATTGTGTCTCCCTTCTGATTGGACCTCCACCATCTTGGAGCTTAAGGGCAGAAGTGGGAGGGCTTGTCTTGTCTTTGCCATTTGTAAAGCTATTTCTGATTGGTTCCCTTGTTTGAGAACCCATGTAAGGAAATACCTTTCTGATTAGATTCCTCAGAAGTGGGAGGGCTTGCCTTCCACCGTGCACCTTTCTTACCTGTGTGGGGCATGCTGGGAATAAGAAAGGTGATTGTTCCTCACCATGTTCACCTGTGTCCCACTAGCCATTTTCTTCCTCTAACTAACCTGGCCAGGATCAACTATGTTGCAAGCATAATCCTCTATTTGCATGAGGGACTGTCATCACTGGTAACAGAAAACTGTGCCACAATTATACAAAACGAGTCTTCCAGGTGCATGAGAGAGCTGCTATGATTGATGTAGACACCTTGCCACAACCCCTTCAGACTATAGAAGCAGGCTCTTCATCCTCCTTTTTTATGGACATTAGTTTTTATTATGTTTTTATTTCTTTTTTTAAATTAAATTTAATTTTTTTGTGAACATACTGTACAGAGGGGTTACAATTACATGGGCAAGATAATGAGTACATTTCTTATCAAGCATTGTAGCCTCCTCTTTTTACCCTTCACATCCCTTCCCTGCCTCCCCACCCCCTCCCCGCCCCCCAACCAATCCTCCCCCCACCCACCAAAGTTGTAAAGTTCGTTTTCGACATGACAACTTGTACTTCTCATTGTTGCAACGGGTCCACCTGTATCCTTAAACGACTTGTTTTTCACCATCTCCTCCACAAATTATAGCGACATCAAATATAGTGAAAGCAGGGGTTATACTGTGGGGGAGGGACATACAAAGCAACAAAGAAATAATCTTATAACTGCGTTAGAAACAAATGCATGAAAGAAAAAAAACATTTAAATACATATCTAAGGGTTCCTTTTCCTAACATCACATTAGCTGACCTTTTCTGCTTGACTCAGACATATACTAGATATTGCCAATAAGAGAAATCATGGGACCTATGTTTCTTTGGGCTTGGCTTACTTCACTTAATATAATTTTTTCCAAGTCTTTCCATTTCCTAACAAATGGGGAAATGTCATTCTTTCTGATGGAGGCATAGAATTCCATTGTGTATATATACCACATTTTCTTTTTTTTAATTTTATTTTATTTTATTTGTGAACATG
>NW_012267318.1:60286-103764 GCF_000151885.1 Dipodomys ordii | reverse complement strand
CCACATTTTCTTGATCCATTCATCTACTGAGGGGCATCTGGGTTGGTTCCATATCTTAGCTATGGTAAATAATGCTGCAATAAACATAGTTGTGCTGGTTTGTAAACATTTGGGTAAATGCCCAAAAGTGGGATTGCTGGGTCATAGGGGAGCTCTATGTGAAGTCTTCATCTTCCTTTGTGAGCAGCTGGGAAACAGCCTTCAGTGATGCCCTTCTGGGGTTGCACCATTAGGTCCCAACAGAGACTTTGCTTCAATGGTCTTTCCTACTCCTTTGTTTCTTTTCTTTTTTGTTGTGAAAATACCATACAGAGGGGTTACAATTACATGGGCAAGGTAATGAGTACATTTCTTATCAAGCATCTTTGCCTCCTCTTTTGTTTCCCCTTCCCATCCCGTTTTCCTTTCCTTTCCTTTCTTTTTACAGTACTGGAGTTTGAACTCAGGGCTTTAAATTTGCTAGCTAGACACACTGTTGTAAGGTAAATAATCCCAGAAGCCACATTAAAAAATATGGAACAGTGGAGTCTTTATTAGACAGTTAACAGGCTGCAGGCTACCAGTTGTTACAAAGGCCTGCAGCACACAGATACACATAACACAGCTAGGAAACATGCTAAAGAGGAAAGGAATATCAAAAACAATACTGACAAGCCAATTCAGCTCCAAGGGAGAGCTGAATTGGGACGCCATGATGACTGGAGACAAGCCAGGAGACAGGACACAGGACATGACCACAGAGACACACGTGGCATGGTGTTCTGGTGGCTAGGCTGGTCCAGGCCGAAATATGTTGGCACAGGGGGCAGATCTTTAGGAAATTCCCAGGCACTGGACTGACAGATTCAGTAACCTACCAGCCAGGTGCCTGCCCCTGCCTCCAAGGGTCAGGGCACACCCATTACCTGGGAGGCAGGTGATGTGGGGGAAGGGGTCCTTCCCCCAGCTTGAAGACAAGATGCCAGACCCTACCATCCACCATATGGCCAATATGGCACCAGCCAGACCTGACCTCCTTACTTCATTCCCCCCTTTTTTCTTATGTACATGAAAGATTTCTCTGTAAAAGGACTGAATTATTGCCTAGGCTGTTTACTCCTGTAATTTATGGAGTCTCCAGCAGTTAAAAGTTGGCTCCATATAGTTGGTACCTATACAGTCAGGGGACTTTGCACTTCTTTCCCATGTCAGATAGGTTATGATTTACAAATCTATATCCCACAAAAAGAATGTCCTGCAATCAAAGTCTTAGGTTAGGCAGATCCAGAGCTGTCTTTCACCAGCAATCTGCTGCAGTTGGATGGAGTCAGGCAAGAAGGAATCCAGTTCACTTTGACCATGGTGGAGGTGGTCAGGATGATGATGTAGTCTCCTCCAGATGATGCCAGGCCATTTTAAAACTTTATTTAAATAAGAATGTCCAGATGAGAAGAGATGGGCTGGACAGCAGCAGCAGTGTCTCCGATGGCTCGCGTAGATTGTCACACCTGCTGCTGAGGTACCTGCCATTTCTGCACAAACTGGTTAAAGAAGCTTAACCTAATGTCTGACCTTAGTGAAATTTCCCACTACCTTTCTGGTTGTACACTGGCTCTTGCAGGCTGGAGCCCCACTGTTTTTTAAGGCAAGTAGGCAGTAGGTCCTCCTAGGTAATTTACCAAGGTGGCAACTTTTTATTAAACAGAGATTTTTGTTGTTGTTGGTCGTGGAGGCTGAACTCTAGGCCTGGGTGCTGTCCCTGAGCTCTTCAGCTCAAGGCTAACACTCTAACACTTGAGCCACAGCACCACTTCTGGCTTTTTCTGCTTATGTGGTGCTGAGGAATCAAACCCAGGGCCTCATAAATGCGAGGCAAGCACTCTACCACAGAGTGACCTTCCCAGCCCCCGAGATTTTTCTTAAATAAGGCCAGTGTTTTTTTCTAGGCAGACACAGAGGGCTCGGGCTTGTAACAAGTTTTAAGTGCAGTCTCTACACTTGTCCATTTGTTACCTCTTTTTTCCATGACTCCTTTAATTTATCCTGCCTCATTTTTCAAAATGACTGTGGTCCCTTGATCTTAAGGGGGTTGATGGGTGAAGATCCATCATCTGTAACTTCCTTAAGCTGACTCAGGGGCATTTAGACTACCTAGTCAGAAACCTAAACCTTTAGCCTATTTTACCAATTGGTTGCTGGGATGAGATGTTATTAGGAGCAATATTTTACTCCAAACTGGAAATTGCATACAACATTTAACTTTTAACAAATGCACAGACCTTTTCTCTGGCTACAGCAGTGTAGCTTGTTTAGCACTCTAGTTTGCAAAAGCATCTTTCTGGCTGGCTTAGGAATGTGATCTTTAGTGACCCTAACAATGCCTAAGTTACCTGTGTAGGCTTTTAGACAGATCTCAATAGGGACACAATCTCAGGTCCACAACTTTCTTTCCTGAATAGATGAATTTAGGTGGCTGCAGCCAGCCCAAAAGTTACTGCCAATTAGAGCTTTGAGCAAATACAGAGGAGTTGGGATTTTAAATGATTCCCCTACATTTTACAACCTTAGCTTTTTACTACTATCACATGACTGGCACATTCTTGTCCCTTTACAGTCATGGACATTAGGCATGCTTGCAAACTATCTTCCCATGACCTCCATGACCAATTTTTGAAGGGCCACACACAAATGACTGTAGATTCTGACACCACCTCTTCGATTCAAGCAGTGCCTTACTGCCTCAGGATACTCCATCATTCGCCAGGGTCCCAGGAGTGCCTTTCTCCATGCTGGGATGAATGCACCCTTGGCATTTTCCTTGGTCGGTTGCTGGATTTGAACTCAGGGTTTGAACACTATTGCTCAGCTCTTCAGCTCAAGGCCAGCACTCTGCCACTTTTAGCCCAAAGCAACTCTGCTTTTCCAGTACTTTGCTGGCAGATTAGCAATGACAATCTCACAGGGACCTTTCTCTGCCTGGGCTGGCTTTGAACCAGTTTTCAGATCAATGGGTCTTATACATATGGCCACTTTACTCCAATTAAAAGCAACAAAGATGGTCATTGGAAGTAGTTCTATAAACATGGTCTAACTTGGAACTCTTTTTTTTTTTTTGGTCTTGGAGCTTGAACTCTGGGCCTGGGTGCTGTCCCAGTGGCACTTCTGGTTTTTCCTGCTTATGTGGCACTAAGGAATTGAACCCAGGGCCTCATGCATGCAAGGCAAGTACTCTACCACTGAGCCACTTCCCAGCCCCTTACCTGGAGCTTATTGAGAGCCAACATCTGACAGACTAGTAAGAATCCTCTATTCTTTACTGTGGGCCTGCTGGAAACTGTTACAAAAAAAAACTGTAAGGGAAAACTGGAATAGCAATTATTCATTTTGGTAATCCTAACTTATTTTTTTGAACCTTAAAAGAAACTTTTAACCATTTAATTTTAAACTTTGTCGGGGAGGCCAGCCACTTCCTTACTACTTTCCAAATTTTTACCATGGGGACACCATTTTTAATCCCTTTTCCTAAAATCATTTTAATTGGCATTTAAGTGCCCCGTTGGAACACTGGGCACACTCATTATCTCTTAGCCAAAGGTTTTAAACTGGTCACTTTTTTTTTTCAGTCTAAGTTACCTTTAGGAAATTAGCAGTTTTTCTTAATGCAAGAATTACAAGCACTAACACTGTACCACGAATCTAGACTTAGCATCATTTTGTCTTTTTAAAAATACATCCATTTGCAAAAATAGCATAGAAATCAAATCACATTGCATAAACTCTTTTAAACTTTTCTTTAAAACATTTTCAATTTAAGTACATCCTAAGGGGCAGTTTTAGAAATATCAATTACACACCAATTTTTACCATCAGGTTTCCAGTGTCCATCTTCATGGAAAAGAGATAGGATTAGAATGGGCAAGATGGCTGGTCCTACAGAATGGGCATACACCCAATCTGACTCTTTAGGGTTGGATGAACTGAACTGCCTTTGTGCCAGCCTGCCCTCTTATACCATTTGTGAACACCCCCAAGGGTTTGTCCCACCATACATGGAGAGGCTGAGCTGCACCTTTGCCAGAGGACCCCTCATCCCTGAAGATAAGCACGCAGGCATATCCTAAATTTTTCCTGTCCTTTTAAATCTCTAACTGAGAAACTAAACAGTTTAGACACACAGAAGCAGCAATGTCTTTAACAATGGTAAACAAAACTTTACATCCAAATTGCTAACACACCCAAATTTTAGCAGTGGTGGGAAATCTCGTGTCCAATGCATTTTTCTAAGCCAAATAACTTGATTACAATGCAAACAGCCTTATGCATCAAAACATCAGATGTTTTTGATTTCCAAATTAAAGAATCCTTACAAAATCTTTTAACTAAAGTTCTTCAAAACAATGCAATAAACCTTTTTATACTTTTGCTAATGTCTAAACTTGCTGATTTTTCTTGCATTTTTAACATGACTATTTTATCTTAAGTTCATACATACATTTTTTGTGCATAAAGATCTTAAAGTGTGCAAAATGAATATCAGCCATACATTTTCCTGAATTTTAGTGGCAAGAGATCTGTTTTTTTTTGCCAATCTTACTCTTGATGACCAAGATTTAAGCCAAAATTTTTAGCAAATTACTTTGCTGGTCTACTTTTTCAGGGGTAGCTTATTCTAGCATATCAAACATTTCTATTGAAGAAGGCTGGGTGGGGGTTCCCTGGTGCCCAAATTTGATCCACCCCATACTTGACTCTAGTTTTGTCCCAATTGTCTAGAGCATTTTTACCATCAATTGACCTTTTGAATACCATCAATTGGAAGAAGGGAGACATTACCTGAAGCCCACCAGGCTGCCTGACTTTTTTTTTGTGTGCCAGTTTTAGCCAGGAGCACTTAATTTTTAAACTGTTAAGATTAAGATTAGCTAGTTGTTTGAACCAGGCCCTAAGCTGCTTGCACACTCCCAACTGCCTCTTTGCAGAAGAGGATACAACACATAGCAGGCCTTGATTTCTCCCACAGAGACACAAAATCAAACACAAGAAGAGACACAAGACCAAGACAAACACAGAAAAAAAAGCTGGCTGGGTTGGGGTCCACCTAGCACAACCAGAACCAGAACTTTCTACTGTATGAGAGTCACAGAAGCTCCAAAATTCTCCACAGTACAGTCTTCCAAGTGAGCCTCTCCTACTCAGCACCACCAGAACCTTTCAGATCTGTCGGTCAAGTGGAAGAAGGACCGGTTACCGAGCATGTCTGTTCCCCTATCCTCTTCAACTTCCAGATGGACCAGCCCCCAGGTTTCAGAAAAACATATAAACATCATACAGGACAGAATACAAGACAGAGAGACAGACTTCCTTCCAGAAGATTTCTAAGTGACTCCAAAAAGACATTTGGATGGCATGTCTGGCATTGAGAAGCTGGCTGTGAGAGTGGCAGAAAAACCACAAGACCCTGGAACTTCCCAGGGGGTGCGCCTCCCCTGTAGCATTTCTGTCCCCTGGCAGCTGGCCTGCCAAGACCTGCCATCAGTGGCCTCAAGGAACTCAGATGCCCTACTTGGCACTAGGGCCCCACGTTAGGTGCCAAATGTTGTAAGGTAAACCATCCCAGACTCCACATTTAAAAATATGGAATATAGGAGTCTTTATTATACAGTTAACAGGCTGCAGGCTGCCAATTGTTACAAAGGCCTGCAGCATTCAAATACATATAACACAGCTAGGAAACATGCTAATGAGGAAAGGAATACCTGAAGTGAACCCTGAGATGGGGCCCCAGCTGGTATGATTCCATTTTGAGCTTTGCCTTTGTTTTAGGGATTTTAGACTTGATGGGCCTAGTTCCTGGAATCAAAAAAATGCATCGGATTCCCCTCCCCTTAACCTAACCCACCCTTGATTGTTGAGTTAAAGACTGACCCATAAAACAGATACGTTATAATCTGGCTCCAACTGGCAACACCAGGTGCTTGCGGTAAACCCGGCCCTTTGCACATGCGGGCCACCTGTGTGTGCTCTGGTATGACTGTACAATCCTTTTGTGTGGTATGATCCCATTGGTCACCTGCGCGTGACCAGGCTCGACCTCATGGATTTTGCCTTTAAAAACCAAAGAATGGAGGCTTCTCGGGGTCACAGTATCAGCTCCCGAGCCTGTGCTGCAGCCCTGGCTGGTCAGTGTAGGAACCTTCTCAGTAAAGTTGCTTCTTTGTTAACAACTTTGTTGTGGTGGGCTCTGTCACTCCGGACAACTAGGTGGGCTTGCCTGCCTGAGTAGGGGTCTTCCTACTACATAACAAAAACAATACTGACAAGCCAATTCGGCTTCAATGGAGAGCTGAATTGGGACACTATGATGACTGGAGACAAGCCAGAAGACAGGTCACAACACAATCACAGAGACACATGTGGCATGGTGTCCTGGTGGCTAGGCTGGTCCAGACCTAAATAAGTCAGCACAGGGGGCAGATCTTCAGAAAATTCCCAGGCACTGGACTGACAGATTCAGTAATCTATCAGCCAAGTGCCTGCCCCTGCCTCCAAGGGTGGGGGCACACCCATTACCTGGGAGGCAGGTGATGGGGGGGGGCCTTTCCCCAGCATGAACACAAGATGCCAGACCCTACCATCTACCAATATGGCACTGGCCAGACCTGACCTCCTTACTTCAAATCTATTGCTTGAGTCACACTTCTAGATCTTTATGCTCTGAATGTTTTTGAGATAAGGGGTCTTTATCTTACTAAGTTAAGATTAACAGGCTGCTAGAGAACCACACAGACATCCAGGTACAGAGAACAAAGAAAGGTTTATTGTTGGAAAAGGGGGCCCGGCAAGACTCCTTCTCACAAAGGAGGAATGAGAAGCAGCACAGGCTATTGTCTGAGGTGACCTATACAACCTAGGGGGCTTAGGAGGGGCTAGAAGGGGCTAGGAGGTGGAGACCCTAGTGTGGATGTGCAGGCCAGGGGCTTCATCATGGCGGACTAGGATTTATGGCTGCTATCCAAATGGTAGATAAGGGTCCTGCAATTGCCCAGACTTGAAGGTCACTCTAAGGGGCTCTTGTTGCCTTCTGCCCCAGAGAAGTGCCATCCCAAGGTAAAGGGGGTTGGAGGTTGATTATTTACTGCCTTTACTACATGGGCCTAGTGCTGCCTAGGAAGGGAGCATGCTAAGCTGTGGAGAAGGAAAGGAGTGAGCTAGGCTATAGGAAGGGACTCAATTTGCTAACAATCTCTCTCTTCCCCTGACCCCTCTGTCTCTGTCTCTCTATGTTTGTTTCTCTGTCTCTATGTCTGTCTGTGTCTGCTTCTCTCTCTCTCTCTCTCTCTCTCTCTCTCTCTCTCGTGCCTGCCCCGGGGCTTGAATTGAGGTCCTGGGTACAGTCCCTGAGCATTTTTTGCTCCAAGCTCCACTTCTAGTTTTCATGCTTAATTGGAGATAGGAGTCTCATGGACTTTCCTGCCCTGGTTGGCTTTGCATGATCCTCAAATCTCACTATCCTGAGCAACTAGGATTAAACATGTGAGCCACCAGTGCCCAGCTAGGAGACTCATTTTTTCCCCAGGTTGGCCTGGACCTTGATTCTCCTATTTTGTGCTTCCTACCAAAGTTAGGGTAACAGGCACGTGCCACCACACTCAAGTCTTGCTGTTGAAATGGGGTTCTGCAGACAGTTTTGCCTACACTGCCTTCAAACTTTCATCCTCTCAATCTTAGTCTTCCACTGTATCCAGCTGTTGGTTAAGATGGAGGTCTCATGAACTCTTTGCTTGGGCTGGCCTTGAACTGCAGTCTACCTGTTCACCTGAGTGGCTAGAATTACTAGCCTGACTTCTGGCTGTTAGCATGAGCTAGAGTAGGAGGCAGTGGTGAAGGAGGAGCAGCTGGGACCACCTTGGCAGGAGAAGAGCAGTCAAGATAACAAACAGTTCCAACCTTAGCAGGGTTCTAGTGCAGCTATAGCAGCAGCAGGGAAGCCCTGGCAGCAAGAGCAACAGCTGGGTGAGGGCAGCTGCAGTTGCCAGGACTGAAACTAACAAGAAAAGTAGATGGGGCCAGGTGTCAGCTGCCTCAGCTAGATCAAAACTGCCATTGGCAGGTAACAATAGAAATTAAACTGACTGAGATGCCCCTTCACCATAGGTCTCTTGCCCAAGACAAAATGATTTGTAATATTTGGGGCCTTAGCTGGACCTAGCTGTGAAGGTTTTCAGCCAGTTCCCCAAGACACAGCTGCTACTGTAGGTTTCAAAGGCCCAGGGCTGAAGGTTGCCGCCCACGGTAATCCATTGATGCTGATTGCAAACACTCATTAAAGGCCCAGAATAGCTGGATGAGCTTCTTCCTATCTACTCATGATTTCTATCTGGATAGAGCAATAGAATAGTGGATAGTTTCTAAATATATTTTGAATGTATAGGAAGAAGGAATTTTCCAAAGTTGTGATTATAGACCTCTTATTGTGGAAAGGTCTAAGTACATAGTTTGATATAGAGGAAACACTTTAAATCACAGTTTCAAAGCTTTTTGGTGATATATTACTTCCAATAACTTTTTTCTTTTTTTATTTCCAATAATTTTTTTTTCTGGGCCTGGATGCTGTCCCTTCAGCTCAAGGCTAGCACTCTACCACTTGAGCCACAGCACCACTTCTGGTTTTCTGGTGGTTAATTGGAGATAGTCTCATGGACTTTCCTGCCTAGGCTGCCTTTTAACCATGATCCTCAGATCTCAGCCTCCTGAATAGCTAGGATTATAGGTGTGAGCCACCCGTGCCCAGCTCCAATAACTTTTTTAAAGTATATATTCCAAAAACATGCTATATTTATTAAAAAATTTTAAATGTAATGCATACTCAGTGATATTTCTATATTATTGAAGTCTGTTTAATAACTGTAGATAAAAGCTTAAAATACTATCCTGCAATACACTTTGGATCCCACCAGGCAGTTTGTGGGAAAAAGACTGCCCTCTCCTGGTAGATGACACCATTTACTTTGGATTGCCTGCATTTTACAGGTTTCCCCAAGTCTACAATTTTATGGCACACATGATTATCAACTGTTAACATTTACAATCTACATTATTTTTATTTATAAAACATAAGGACAAGTATTGTTTAAAGCTGGGATATTTTTTGAAGGTGAAGATATATAAGTATCTCTGTAGTTATAGTGGATCAGAAAACATTGAAGCACCCAGAAATCAAAATGACTAAAAACTGAGTGTTCATCTCAGTGACATCATGATACATGTACAATAAAAGGAGGGGGATAATTAGTTAATCTGTTCTGATGTGTCAAATCTTACAAAATTTTCTCATTGAAAGACAGATAACATTATTTTGTAATGAGATCTGCCCTGCTGATTTTTATATCTTAAAGACTGTTAGTGCAAACCCAAAATAGGTTTCTATAAAACACCATCCCTTTTTCCTTAAGAAGTTTAGTGTTTGAACATTTTGAAGTGTCTTTAAGCCAGGGGTGGAGATGGGGAGATTGATCATAATACAGTCCTAAGAATATATTGAGATCTATTTGTGGATTTTCGGGAAAGTCACTGTTACCTCCTCTGAGAAATATGTGTGAAAAGTGCAACAAAAACTATAACAAATCAATAAATTATTTAATAATCTGCCAGTTGTGCAGGTAAAAAATTCATCTAGTCTAACTTACTAGTCTAAATCCACCAACTATTTGATTTTACCGTCTCAATTCTACTTCTGCAAAGACTAATAGAATTTGGAATATGCCTGTGTTGCTTTTATCTTCAAATTGCTCACTGCCTGCTAGAGACATAGAGAGACAGAAAGTCATATTCACTCTTTGTCCGAACAGGAAGCACTGGACATTTAGGTGGACACGTAAAATTTGCAACCCTTTATTCAGTATTTTGACATCAGAAAAAATAAAATGTAATAAAAATAAAATATTTATAGATAAAAAGAGTCCTGGTCCCTTGTCCTACCTGAAAAAGAATACCGTGACCAACAAATATAGACAATTGTTTAAATGCCTAGGCAGATTGGGTAAAGGAAGGAAGGAAGACACAGTAGAAGTGCTTTAAAGCTGTCATTGATTTTGAATTTGTCACATCAGATAGAAATTTCTTCACAGTTAATTGTATTTTTCTACTTTAGTATCATAACAAACATCAGACAAGAAAATTAGGCAGTTAGCACACAATGTAAACAGAGGATCTTACAAGAATAAATCTGGGAGAATTCCTACCTCATTATATATAATAATCTAATGTTCCCATGGTCATCACAGGAACTATATTTTTTATCTATCCATGAGTTGTATAGGATACCAAATAGAGTGTGATAATTGGACTTGGACTCTGACTTGATATTTTTCATACATAGTGCTTATTTCTGTTCCGACTCTCATCATCCCAGGAAAATTCTGGCTGGCTTGCCTTGAGGTGGAAAGGCTAACCATGAATATATATGGAATGTGGTGCTCTGCATTATTGGCTTAGTTCCATATGAGTTCTTGGCTCCTACATTCTCCCATTTTTTGACCTCCAGATGTTCATACCTTTGAATTCCATCCACAAGAATCGGAATCCATCATATCTGAAATGGAATCGCATTGATGGGCTCCACTCTAGCTCCAGATCTTGGCTCATATCATTGCCTCTACATTATAATTCTGAATCTGGGGCCCAGCTTGAAGTGTTACCTTGTCCATAAAGGTCTTCTGGGTCCTTCTTGAACCCTGGCTTCGCTGTGGTCTTACCCTACTGGTCCTCACCATACTAAAGAAAAAGGACATTTAGCCAGCATAGAGGATCACTGTAATCCCTGTGCTCAGGAGAGAAGGCAGGAAGATTTCGAGTTTGAGGCCAGCCGGGACTACAGGAGACCCTGTCTCCTCCACTCTCATGATATTTGCTACAATCTGCCACGTGTTCCAGTTGTCACTTTTGTGTCAGCTTTGTGGTCTAGAAAGGACATGCCTGGTCTTGGATGCATACCTTATAGATAGTAGGTTCCTGATTGTTTGTTAATTGGACTCTTATGATCAACCAAATATAATAGTAACAGCTAACACTTACTTGCATGAAATGTTTTGAAAGCTTTCCATATCCACAAAACCTTGTTGGCTGGCTTGTGAGGCAGTCTCTGCCATGGCTCACAGAGGTGAAAAAATGAAGGCCAGGAGAAAGCTGCCAAATTTCATGAGCTAGAAAGGTTGAGTTGAATGTTATTTGCTTTTGCTAATAATGCAGAGACAAGTGTTGAACCCTGAGATGGTTCAGTGTGGCTTGATTGTACCCCTTAGAGGTTCATGTTGTGCTGGAAACATGTTTCCAATGAGTGGCAGTGAGGAATGGGACTTTTAAGAATAGGGGCTAAGTGTGGTGGTTAGCTTGAGGGCCATAGCTATTAGAAGGGACTTACATTGTTCTCTGGGGAGCCCAGGAAGTCCTCAAAAGTATCTGTTATTATGAAAAGATCAGTCCTGGTCTCCAGTTCTCTCTGGCTTCCTGTGTTGTCCTGCAGGGTCTTCTACACACTCCAGCCATTATGACATTGGTTTTCATGAGAGCCTCACCAGGGTTCAGATGGATGGGGACTTCCTGATATTAGGTTGCCAACATGCAAATCAATGTTGAAATCTTTCACTGAACCTGCTTGAATATGGTAAAAAACATGGGCTTTGTTGTGAAGCAGGTAGACTATGAACCTGTCACTTATAGGTGACTGCTGGCCACTGTGGCTAGATGCTCAGGCTCCTCCTCTGTGGAGTGTGTTGCTACCAGACAACTAGCATTCCTGATTTATGAAGGAATACTACAAGCATCTAAATGTCAAGCCTTCCATCAGAAGACTCTAGAAGTGACTGTTCAGGGCATTGTATTGTTTGAATCCTGTGGTTCCTAGTGAGCACTGGAGTTCATTTGGATTAGTATCATATTATATGATCTTAAGCATATAGCTATTGAGCCCTTGGGATCTTCTAAGAATATCCCCCTTTGTTCTCACTGTGTGAATACCTAGATTGCTGTTCAATAATCATACCCAGGTGTAATTATTGCCCATTGGGTTTACTTGTAGATTTATAGGCACATTCTAGTTATTACAAATGAAGGAACCCATGCTGCCTATGTTTCTTTGGGTCTGGCTTACTTTGATTAGTATTATTTTTTCCAAGTCTTTCCATGTATCTATAACCCTTGGTCTATCTCCTTTACAATATTTTTTTAAAAAGCACTGGGCTTGTTGGACTTGTGTTGGTGTTTTTGTCAGCTTTGATATCCTGAACTCAGATTTGCACAGAGCTGTTCACCTCACCCTGGCTGCAGATCTAGTTGGCAGCTCAAACTTAGGAGCAAATTCCAAATCTGTGTCATTGAAGCCCATATTATTCTTCTGATTATATTCTTAGCAGAAATCAACTTTCCTCACCAGCCCTGTCTCTGGAAATGCAGAAAGGATGGGAACAAGATTCTGGAGACATTCCTGCACCTGGAGGGGGAGACTCCATGATCCCACGGCTCTGCTTTCCTCTGGGTCACTCTCTTCCTTGTGTAGGAAGTACAATCTTGCATCACTAGAGCTCAAGGTCCTCTCCCAGGGACATTTTGTTCCAAGGCTCATAAATACAAGACGTGGGTCAGTCAGGCTCACTGTGGATGGTTGTGAAACTGACCCAGTCACTCCTACACTGGGTCCTCTCTGGAAAGAGTGTTGGTCTCAGAATTTGTGGAACATTAGCTAGGCTGATGGGGGATAAATACCCATGAGAGGATGCCCTGGGCTCAAGGCTGGACCCATCTCCTACTGCCGTGAGGGAGCGCTTTCCAGGATGAGCCTACTTGTTTGAGATAGGATCTCACTATACAGCCTGAAACTCATGATCCTCTGATACTCCTCCCTCAGCTTCCCAAGTGGCAGCATTCCCTGGATGATCCTACAAGACCACAGATACAACCTGAGGGCCCCATAACTGCACTAGGGTCCAGGGACAAGCTACAGTGTTCAAAAGCACCCTTCCCACTTTACCCCAGTAACTTACTTCCTCCAGTAGGCCTATGTCCTTTTAACCCATTTAGCTATAAACTCACTTGTTAATTAATCATTAATGAAGTTAGTGCCTTCATGATTCATGTTTCAATAGCATCACAAGCCAGGGACAAAGATTCAGCACATACATCATTTAGGCCATTTTATATCCACATCATAATTATGTAAAGGAGTTGTTCTGGGGCTCTCACTGTCTGAGACCAGGTTGTTTCAGGGAGAGCCACAGTAAGAGACAATTGTCTGAGAACTTCATAAAAGGAGGCTGTAGGACACATGCCAATTCACATCCTCCAGGGGCCTACTCTGCCTAGCAGGGGCCATGTAATCTTTCCGGCAATGTCTGAGGTTTTCAGTCCCTCCTTCATTCTAGTTATCCACAAGGTTTGCCTTTAGTTCCCTACAGTTTTCTGTGCAATGCTCCACATGCCAGTGTGGCAGCAATATGACCATGTGACCACGTTCCTACCTCAGCATGTGTGGCCACCAGATATCTCCTACTTACAAAGCAGAGGACTCTGGGCATGCCTGTGAGTGTGTGTTTGTGCCTGAGAATGGAAGTAGGAATCTGTGTATTTATTTGTTTATGGGAGATGGAATAAGGGTGTGTATGTGAGTATGAATCTATGTGTCTATGTGTGTGTGTTTCTGTGAGCTTGTGTGCATGTTAGTCCACATAAACGAAATACACTTTCCTTTGTGAAAGCTTCTTTCAGACGGATGGGCCACTTGGCAGGTGGGAATTTCCAAGGAGGAGATAGAAGAGCTCAAGGAAGGAGTCAGGAAGAATGTTGGTAAGCCAGTAGCACCTAATGTAGAACCAGAGGCCAAGTGTCTTCCCCTGAGTCAGGCCAGAATAAGAAGGCCCTTTCAGGGAGTCAACATCCTCACAAGGTACAGAAAGCAGAAACCATGTGTGTCTTAGGGATAGAGCATTGTAGCAGGCCAGTTAGGCTTTCCCTGACTGGCACATGGAGCCTATCCTGGGGACCCTCAGCATGACTCAGAAGGCCCAGCCTTTGAATATATCTTCTTCTCTTTTATGCAGGAGACTAGTTGGCATGAAGAATGATCATTGGCTCCTAGGAACTTTTAGGGCTTCAGTAGCAAGATGAAAAGGAAGATGGAATGCTGTGCTACATGTGTGTTGTGGGGCCTACCCTGCAATGGTGGTGCCTCCTCCTCAATCCTCACTGGGGTGAGATGCTCCAAGTGGCCTTTTGTAGAGCATCAGCCTTGATCATAAGACACAATCATCAGCAAGAGGACAATGAGTACACACATTGATTTCTCTTCAACCCAGATAGCATTATCATCTCTTGCCACAAAGGACCAAACCAGAATTCAGCAAATGCTGAATGATCTCATCCAAATATGAGTGTTTCTAATGGTGGCACACCATAAAGCAGCACGAAGCCCTAGTCTTAGATGCCCACTTGATCCTACCATGGGGACCGGCTTGTGTCTTTGGTGGAGATGGCATTTTCTCCAGGAGGCCACCTTAGCATTTCGGGTGACTCATGGATGTGCTGGCTGGCTCTATGACTGGAATGGTTTGCTTCTACTCCTGAGCTACCATTGGCTGGCTGGAGGAGCAGGGACAGCTCCCACTCAACGTCTTCAATCTGCTGAGCCAGGTGGATCCTCAGGACCTCCAATGTCAGGGCCTGTGTATTCTCCAGATCCTGGGGCCCAAGCATCTGTCTGCTTGGGTTGTCTGCCTGGGGAATGGTAGCTTTGTCTTCTAACCACACACTAGAGAAGATGCTGGGAGCACCCTGGTAGAATACGTGTAGGTTGAGGAGAAATGACTCAGTGAGTTCTAGAGTCTCACTGCCCTGAGATAGGACCTTTGTCTACTGATGCTCCATAGGAACCAACTGGGAAGGTGCCCAGAGATTTCTCAGGAACCTCCATGGAGACACAGCATCCCCCTGTGTTGCTATGGGAGAGCAGAACAATAGTCAATTCTTTATTACACTCTATGTGTACCAGTATCATTTGTACCAGTTATTGAATAGCTAAATGTCAATGCTATGTACCATTCTTCATCTCAACTTCAAGGATATTGATGAACGTTTCTGTAACAGTGAGCTCTCCTGTACCATGGCCTCACTGAGTCACTATTTGCAGATCCTCAGTGTAGTGGAGAATGAGGACAGGACCTCCCATCTCATCCCTCCACAGATCGCAGCTGGCTTCACGGCTGCCCACTGAGGTGGAGGGAGTGGGGCTTGGAAAGACACCAAATCCTTGGCTCATCAGGAAGCCCACAGCCTTGCTGCTGGCTTCAGCAAGCAAAGCTGTGCTCAATGAAGACTCACTGCATGAGTACATGCATCAATAATGTCGTTTCCTGGCATCCTTTCCTGTGGCTATACATCCAGAGACCCAAGCCAGGATAAGGGCAACCAACATCTCATGGAAAGCCTCTGGTTCCAGAATGAGGTAGGATCTGATAGCTAGGTAACACCTACAGAGATGTGTTTTTTTTTTGTAATTTTGTATTGTGATTAAGTGATTACATAAATTTCACAAATCTCACAGAATTGTGGGATAGTGATACTTAGTTAAAGTCACAAACACATGGAGCAAATTGTCTTTCTTGTGGTCTATAAAGTTTATGAATTCTATGAGCTTTGACAATACAGTTATTTCTTCCACATTGGGTGATATGTACATTTCTTTCCTTTTGCTTAGTGTCAGCTGTTCCCTCTTTCCCACTCATTCCCTCCCTCCCATTGCTGCCAATGAGTTGCTTAGTTCATTTTGATCAATGTCCAGTGCAAGTAATGGGTCCTGCTGTTGTATGTTTTCCCCTGCTACCCTCTGTTTCTGTGTCCTCCTCCTAGTTTCCCTCTGAAGTGCACATATATATCATATATGTGATCACCAGCATGGAGTCATTTAGCAATGATTCAACCAGATGAGAGGAGGTCCTTTGTTTCTTGAGTTTCTTCACTTTTTCGTATCTCCTTATGTCTTGGATTTAACATCCACTTATCAGGGAGACCATGTTCTGTTTGTCCCTTTGCTCTTGGCTTACCTTACTCAACATGATTTCTTAAAGTTCCATCCATTTCCCTGTGAATGCTATTATTTTGTCCATTGTAATGGCTGTATAATATACCATTGTATATAGGTACCACAAGTTTTGGATCTGTAGTGGGGCATCTGGGTTGTTTCCATATCCTGGCTATTGTAAACAGTGCTGCAATAAACATGAAGGCGCATGTATCCTTGTATCCTGGTTCCAGTTGCTCAGGATAGATGCCTAGGAGTGGTGTGGCTGAGTCATAGGGCAGGTCAATCGTTAGCTTTCTGAGGTACCTCCAGACTGCTTTCCAAAGTTGTATAAGTGTACATTTCCACCAGCATTGTGATAGGGTTCCTCTTTCTTCATCCAGCATTTGTCATCGGCTGACTTGTGGATGTGGGACATTCTGAATGGGGTAAGGTGGCATCTCAGGGTTGTCTTTATTTGCATTTCCTTTACAACCAGGGATGGTGATCATTTCCTCATGTGTTTCTTTGCCATTTTTATCTCTTCTTCTGAGAAGTCTGTCTTTAGTTCCCTTGCCCATTTAGTATTTGGTTTGTTTGGTTTGGGGTGGGGATTAGCCTCTTGAGTTCCCTGTATATAATGGATAATAGGCCTTTGTCTGATATATTGCTGGTAAATATTTTTCCCCAGTTAGTTGGCTGTCTGTCCCTTCACCATCTTGGTCCCCCACCTACAGAGCTGCTATTAAAACAAGGTCCTGCTGTATAGCACAAGCTGGCTTTTACCTCATGAGCCTCCAGCCTTAGCTGGGAACTCAGGAGTGTACCACCATGCTCAACAACAGCAATTGAAAAAAAATCATTTCCTTTCCCTGTTCTTCTGCAATCCTTCTAGTTGTAAATTTATTTAGTGAGTGCTCTCCAGCATGATGCTGTGGGCTTTCCTGTCTGGAGCCCCAGTTACCAGTCTAGTCTCCTGGATTAATTTTCCATTTACTAGAAAAAAATATGCAGCATGTAGCTGTGACTGTTGAGCATTCTGGTCAGGATTGACTTTTATTGCTATAATCCTCTGCCAAGGATTTTTTGCCCCATAGAGACCCCCATTGCCTTATGGACATTGCATGGGCTCAGATATTCACTGCTGGGCTTACTGAAAAGCTACTGTCTTCCCCTGGAGGCAGTTGCTCTGTTTTGTCTTCCTCTTTCTGAAGTGCCAGGGCTTGTTCTATGAGCCAAAAGAATTCCTCATTCAACTTGTCCAAAGTGTCTGCTATCTGCTGTGTCTTTTTCTAGGAACAAAGGACACAAAGACTCTTATTTTTCTTTCTTTTCTTTTGATCAGGGGGGTAGAACCACGACTTGGGTGCAGTCCCTGAGCTCTTTTTTGCTCAAAACTAGCACTTTACCCTTTTGAGCCACAGCTCCACTTTTGGTTTTCTAAAGTGGCTAATTGGTAATAAGAGTCTCACAGACTCCCCTGCCCAGGGTTGGCTTTGAAACATGATCCTCAGATCTCAGCTTCCTGAGCAGCTAGGATTATAGGCATGACATCAGCACCTTTCTTTTTTCTCACAGTCTTGCTTTGTTGACCAAGATGGTGTCAAACATTTGGGTTTGAGACATTTTCATACATTGGCTTCCTCAGTAGCTGTGTCTTCAGGCATATGGTACCAATACACAGAGTTTTTAATCTCTGTCTGTCTGTCTGTCTCTCTCTCTCTCTTGGCAATGGGAAATGGAACTCAGGATCTCTATGCCAGTGCACTATCACTGAGCTATATTGCTAACATAGTCAGCACCACTTTTACTTCTATTCTAACTTTGTTAAAAAATTTCTTGCTCTCTGGCTCCAGCACAAGCCTCAGAACCAATGCTAGACATAGCATCAATGTGAGCTGCTTCTCTTAGAAACCTGAAGGCTAGAAAAGTGAGTGGAACAGGTGATTGTGGGCAGGTTCACATGGGCAGCAGGAGTGAAAGCAGGACCTCTAGCCAGGTAGATGAACACGGAGGCAGCTGTGAAGGATGGACTGGAGTAAGGTAGATGAACACAGAGGCAGCTGTGTTCATGGGTAAAGGGAATTCAGACAAAAGAAATAGCATGCGGGAAAACCAGAGAAATGAAAAAAAAGGAAAACACAAGAAAGAGTCATCTGTCTTGCTATTTATCTATCATCTATCTATCTATCTTCTATCTGCTCACCCACTCAACCATCTACCTACCCTCCTTTCATGAATTCTCTGCATTCATTTCCTCCCATTCATATGCATAACCACATATTCATGTTCCCATCCATCCATCCATCCATCCATCCATCCATCCATCCATCCATCCATCTTGTTATTGAGCCATCAACCCAACCATGTGTTTAAGCACTCACTTACCCATCCACCTACCAATTGTTCTACCTATTTCTCCATCTACTATCCTTTAGTCAATACATTAATAAAATGACACTCAATATCTGTCAAGTTAGTAATTAATTGATTTTATTTCTCAGGTTTGCACATAATGTGTAGGTAATGGGCTGAATTGTGAGCTAGGACAGCTAAATACATGGAAACCTAGATGAAAGGTGACAGGATTAGAGAACATGGCCTGAGACCCGAGGCTGCACCTACTGTAGCTCAACATCAACTCCATGCCTAACTCTGGTCCTGAGGACCCGCTCTGGAATCTGGGCATCTATTCCTTGAGTATCACCTTGGGAGAGCTGAAAACCTCCCGAATCCTGAGTGCATCTGTGGCTGAGGGGAAAGAGAGGCTCCATTCATGTCTGCACCCAGGAGCCCAGTGCACCTGAGCCTGAACTAAAGAAAGGCCCTGCCATCATTCACTCCTGCCTAAGGTGCCTGAAGTTAGAGATGGATTCAGTGTTTATGCCACAGAGGAACTGACCAACACTTAGACTCCTTGGGCTGCTGCTGTGCTGCCCTCCTCTGTGACCCAGCAGCCTCTTCAGGAAAGGGAGCAGATGGTATCCCCTAAATCAGCCAAGTTGACACTTAGTTTATTTTGAGAAAATCATCTTTATTTTCCACTAGTCTTCCTCATATAGTTACTTCCCTCAATTTGCTGCCCTGGAAACTCCAAGCCATTTCCTTGTGAAGATGCTGCACAGCTCACATTCTAACCCCTTCCTTGCTTAGAGTCACTCAGCCAATGAATGTGTCCAGGGCATTGGCTCAAGAATGTCTTGGTGTTTTCTTTTTTAGATCTGCCCTTTGTTATAGCAGGCTCCAGCAGGAGAACCACCAACAGGCAGGAAAAGGACTGCTTCTGTGCACTAGGCTCTCTGTGCACCCTTCCAGGTATGGCAGGAGAGCTGTGGCTATCTGGTCATAGAGACTGCTACACCTTTCTGTTGCCTCCCTTCCTGACCCTGAGTCTCCTATTCAGTATGTGCAAGCTGAGCTCTGCTGGATCCAGCTCCATGCTGTGGTATACTTTCAGAGTCACTGTGGGCAGTTCCGTTCCAGATCTGTTTTCAGCCCTTGAAGTGAAAGGGCTGAACTTTCTAAGGAGGCTTGGGAACTTCGTCCATGAGGCAAACTTGAGCTTTCCCACCTCATGTCTTTATCACCAAGCATTTTCATCAATGTAAAACCCCTTTCTTCTTTTTTTAAATAAGTTTTTATTGTGAAAATACTGTACAGAGAGGTTATAGTAACACGAGCAAGGTAATGAGTACATTTCTTATCCAGCATTGTTGCCTCCTCCTTTGTTTTCCCCCTACCATCCCATCCCTCCCCACCTCCTCAACTACACTCCCCCCTCCCTCCCCCACACCTGCCGCCTAAATTGTAAAGTTCATTTTGCGACATAGGGTCTTGTACATCTCATTGTTGCAATGGGTCCACCTGTATCCCTATTTAAACATTTTGTTTTTTCCCTTCCCCTTTCTAAATTATACCAACATCAAACACAGTGAAAACAGGATTATACCATGGGGGAGGGACATTTTGAAAGCCCATCTCAGATGATCCCACCTGTACCAACCCTTGGATACCCCTTACAAATATTCTTAAACCTCAAGAACCATCTCTTTTGTACCGACATCACCTGCCTTTTATTATTTCGATATTACTATGTATTTTTATTTTTTAATTATTTTTATTGTGAAAATACTGTACAGAGAGGTTACAATTACATGGGCAAGATAATGAGTACATTTCTTTTTTTTAATTTAATTTTATTTTATTTGTGAACATACTGTACAGAGGGGTTACAATTACATGGGCAGGATAATGCGTACATTTCTTACCAAGCATTGCATCCTCCTCCTTTGTTTACCCTTCACATTCCTTCCCAGCCGCCCCCCTCCCCCCAATCCCAATCCTTCTCCTTCCCCCCTTCCCACCTTTCCCCCCACCGACGTTGTAAAGCTCATTTTGGACATGACAACTTGTACTTCTCATTGTTGCAACAGGTCCACCTGTATCCTTAAACAACTGGTTTTTCCCCATCTCCTCCACAAGTTATACTGACATCAAATATAGTGAAAGCAGGGGTTATACTGTGGGGGAGGGACATACAAAGCAACAAAGAAATAATCTTATAAGTGCATCAGAAACACATGCATGAAAGAAAAAAACATTAAGATACATATCTAAGGGTTCATTTTCCTGACATCACATTATCTGACCTTTTCTGCTTGACTCAGACATATACTAGATATTGCAAATAAGAGAAACCATGGGACCTATGTTTCTTTGGGCCTGGCTTACTTCACCTAGTATAATTTTTTCCAAGTCTTTCCATTTCCTAATAAATGGGGCAATGTCACTCTTTCTGATGGAGGCATAGAATTCCATTGTGTATATATACCACATTTTCTTGATCCATTCATCTACTGAGGGGCATCTGGGTTGGTTCCATATCTTAGCTATGGTACATAATGTTGCAATAATATAGTCGTGCTGGTAGCTTTAATATGGTCCTGATTGTGATCATTTGGGTAAATGCCCAAAAGTGGGATTGCTGGGTCATAGGGGAGCTCTATGTGGAGTCTTTATAGGAACCTCCATACTACTTTCCATGGTGGTTGAAGAAGTTTATACTCCCACCAACAATGCAGTAAGGTTCCCTTCTGCCCACATCCTCTCCAGCATCTGTTGTTATTAGAGTTCTTGATTTTTGCCATTCTAACTGGGTTGAGGTGGTATCTCAATGTTGTTTTGATTTGCATGTCTTTTATGGCTAGAGAGGTAGAGCATTTCTTCATGTGTCTGTTGGCCTTCCTTCTTTCCTCTTCAGAGAAGTTTCTCTTTAAGACTTTAGCCCTCTTATTTATGGGGCAGTTGTTTCTTTGAGGATTTTTTGTTGGGGAATTTAATTTTTTTGAGTTCCAGGTATATTTTAGATATGAGACCTTTGTTTGTAGTATGGCTAGTGAAGATCTTCTTCTCCCAATTCGTGGGCTTTCTATTGATCTTGCTAGCTATGTCCTTTGCCATGCAGAAGCCCTGCAACTTTATGCAATCCCATTTGTCCAACCTTTCTTTGATTTGTTATGTTTCTGGCTCTCTATTAAGGAAATTTCAGCCTTTTCCAAGGAGCCCTACAGTATCTCCTATTTCTTCCTGTAATGTTTTCAGGATGTCTGCTTTGACTCCAAGGTTTGATCCATTTGGAGTTGATTGTGTTTCAGGGTGATATATGAGGATCTAGCTTTAGTTTTCTACAGGTGATTAACCAATTTTGCCAGTACCATTTACTGAAGAGGCTATGTTTCTTCCATTCTTTTTTTTTTAGCTCCCTTATCAAAGGTTAGATGACTATAGATCTGTGGGTTCATATCTGGTTTTTCAGTTCTAGTCCATTGGTCCTGAGGTCTGTTCTTGTGCCAGTACCAAGCTGTTTTGATTACTATGGCTTTGCAGTAGAGTTTGAAATTTGGTGTTGATATTCCTCCAGCACTGTTCATTCTATTAAGGATTTTTTTTTTGCTATTTGGGGTCTTTTATTGTTCCATATGAAATTTTGGATTGCTTCTATTTCATTGAAGAGTCTGGGTTGGTTATTGATAGGTATCACATTCAATTTGTAGATATCCTTTGGAAGTATTGTTATTTTCATGATGTTGATCCTTCTAATCCAGGAGCATGGGAAGTTTTTCAACTTCCTAAGTTCTGCTTTGATTTCCTTTTTCAGGTTTTTAAAGTTTTCATCAGAGAGGTCCTTCACTTCTTTAGTTAACCACTAGGTATTTTATTTTTTGTGGGACTATTACAAAAGCAGTTGCTTTCCTGATTTCAGTTGGCATACAGAAAAGCCATTGATTTTTGCGGGTTAATTTTATACTCTGCTACTTTGACAAAGTTTTGAATCAGCTCCAGTAATTTGGGAGTGGAGTCCATGAAATTCTTTAACTAAAGATCATGTCATCTGCAAAGAGGGAGAGGTTTACTTCAGCTTTCCTTATTTTGATCTCCTTTATATTTGCATCTTGTCTTATTGCCATAGCTAGACATTCTAATTCTAAATTGAAGAGAAGTGGAGATAGTGAATATCCTTGTCTCTTTCCTGAGTTTAGAGGAAATGGCTTTAGTTTTTCATCATTATGTATAATGCTGGCTGTAGGTTTGTCATATGTAGCCTTTATTATATTCAGGAATGTTCCATGGATTCCTAGTTTTCCAGAGCCTTCATCATAAAGGGTGTTGGATCTTGTGAAATGCTTTTTCTGCATCTATTGAGATAATCACGTGTTTCTTCTCCTTGCTCTTGATATGATGAATTATATTAATTGATTTGCGTATATTGAACCAGCTTTGCATACCTGAAATGAATCCTGTTTGCTCATTGTGTATCATTTTTTGATGAGTTGTTGTAGTTGATTGACCAAATTGTTTTTAAAATTTTTTATTGTGGCTGCAATTCTTGGTAAGAAATGTACGCATTATCCTGCCCATGTAATTGTAACCCCTCTGTACAGTATGTTCACAAATAAAATTAAATTAAATTAAAAAAATTTTTATTGTGAATTGGCCAAAATTTTGTTGAGAAGTTTTGCATCAATGTTCATCAAAGAAATGTGTCTATAGTTCTCTTTCTTTGATGAGTCCCTGCCTGGTTTGGGGATAAGGGTCATGCTGGTTTCATAGAAAGAGTTCATTATTGAACACTCTCTTTCAATTTCATGGAAAAGTTGGAGGTGTGAGTTCAGCTTTGAAAGCCTTGTAGACTTCAACTATAAATCCATCCAGTCCTGGACTTTTCTTAGATGGGAGGTCTCTTATTGCTGTTTCTACTGTGATGCTTGATATGGGTCTGTTAAGTTGGTTTAATTCATCTTGGTTTAGTTTCATCATGTTGATATTTCCTAGGAAATAGTCCATTTCTTCCAGATCCTCATACTTTGAAAGTATTCCCTTATAATGTTCTGAATCTTGGTTGTTTCTGTGGTGATATTTCCATTCTCATCTCTGAGTTTGTTTATTTGGGTGTGTTCTCTTCTTTTTCTGATAAGATTTGCTAAGCATCTTCAATTTTGTTAAGTTTTTCTAAGAACCAACTCTTTGTTCTGTTGATTCTTTCTTTCTTTTTTTAGATTTTAATTCATTCAATTCTGATTTAATTTTAATGATTTGTTTACATCTACTGGATTTGGGCTTAGCTTGTTGCTCTTTTTCAAGAAGCTTCAGATGTCTCATTAAATTGTTGGTTTCAGATCTCTCTAATTTGTGGAGGTAGGAACTCAGAGCTATAGACTTGCCTTTGTACTTCCTTTGCTGTGTCCCAGAGGAGCTGGTAATTTGTGTGTTCATTTTCCTTGAATATCATGAACATTTGAATTTCCTTTCTAATCTCTTCCATGACCCACTGGTGATTCAACAATGTGTTGTTCAGCCTCCATGTGATGCCGGACTTTCTTTGGTGGCTTTTGGTGTTGAGTTCTAATTTTATTCCCTTGTGGTCAGAGAGAATGCAAGGTATAACTTCAATGTTTCTGAATTTGGACAAGTTTGCTTTGTGGCCTAAAATGTGGTCTATTTTGGAAAATGTTCCATGTGCTGCTGAGAAAAACGTATATTCTGATGTTTCTGGGTGAAATATTTGGTAGATGTCTGTTAAATCTAGTTAATCTATGGAGTTGTTTAGACTGTGGATTCTCTGTTGAGTTTTTGGCAGGTTGATCTATCTAGTGGGGATAGTGGTGTGTTAAAGTCCCCAACAATTAATGTCTTTGGATCTATGTGAGATTTGAGAGAAAGTAGTGTTTCTTGGATAAATTTGGTTGTTCCATTATTTGGCAAATAGATATTTAGAATCATGATATCCTCCTGAAGGAGAGATCCCTTAATTAGTATGTAGCGACCTTCTTTATCTCTTTTCACTAAATTTAATTTGAAGTCTATTTAATCTGATATTAGGATTGCAACTCTCGCCTGTTTATGGGGACCATTTGCTTGGTAGATTGTGCCTTTAACATTGAAAATGTGTTTGTTTTTATGGGCAAGATGTGCCTCCTGAAGGCAACAGATAGAAGGATCTTGCTGTTTAATCCAACTAGACACTCTATGTCGCTTAATTGGAGAGTTAAGCCCATTAACATTGAGAGCTAGGACTGAGAGGTGTTTCTATGTCCCTATCTTTTTATCCATTTTTTTGTGGATTCCATGAATGTCTCCAATGATCTTTGTTTATTTTCTCCTGCTTATGCAATTCCTGTATTACTCTTTGATTAGCTTCCTCATGTTCATAAGATTTCTGTAATAATTTTTGGTTAACCTCATTATGCTCAGGAAGTTCCTGTATTAATCTTTGGTTAGCCTCGTGCTCTTTTACCCCTGTCCTTCTAGAATAGCATTCTGGAGATAGATTGTCAGGCTTGTATGTCCCCTGTTTCCAGTCTCTTGGTGGAGTCTGGTTTGCTTGTGGTGTTTGGTTTTCCTTTGGCTTGATTGGTTTCTTATCAGTTTGAGCAGGCAGGAAGCTCTGCCTTACCCAGGAGTTTGTGATCCTCCTTTCAGGCTAGTTCAGTGGGAGGGAGATCTGCTTTGAGTATCACAAAAGAAGGAGATGGCTATTTCCTCTAGCTTGGAGTTGCTGTGATGAGGCTAGGCTGAAGCCTATCAGCAATCAGTAGCTTTTCCCTGAGGGGATAGTTCCTGAGACACTCACAGAGCCCAGCCTGGAGCCATTCTCAGAATTTATATTTACTGAGTTTCAATTGTTTTTCTTTTACCCCTCCTGCTGCTGAGTCTGTGGCCTAGGCTGCAATGGGGTGGGGCAGCCTCTGGGTCTGTTTACCCAGTGGAGAAAGTCACTGCTCCAGGGGACAGAGACTCCTCTGCCTGGGAAGGGCAACTTTTCCCTGGGTATAAGTGAGCAGGGCAGGTCATGTTTCTGTGACCTGTTGGGTGGTTCCTATTGTTTTCTTCCAAGGCCTGAGTTGGGGTTAGCTGCTAGGGCCTGGCCTTTGTCATTATCAAAGCAGGAGTTCTTCTCTGGTGGTGGGGGAGGGGCTACCTTCCCACTGCTGCTCCATGAGAAGGAGTGAGGATGTCTTGGGTGTACTCATGCCAGTCTCTTGGTTTTGGGCTATCCTTGATCTGTGATCAGCAGGATGAAGATTTCTGCTCCTTGTCAGTTCTTGCTGGTGGTGAGTAGAATCCTCTCACACACCCCACTGGCTTGTCCCGGGCTCTCTCTGTTGATATGGTGGTCGCGGCAACAGCTGTGGCAGACACCAGCAAGTGCTCAGATCTGTCTCCTTAACCAAGCTGCCTGAATTTATCCTCTCTGGCCAAACTCTCTGTACTGTGATGGCACACTTGGTGTGCTTTGATAGCCTAGGACTGTTCACTGGAACCTAAAACTACTTTCTATGCAAGAAGTTGTTTAGACTCCAGCCATCTGCCTTCTGCCATCTTCCCAGTCATTCAGGAGGGTGTATTTTCTCTTTTAATTCCAGATATTCCCTGTGGTAAACTCCAGATGGCCCATACTCTGAAATTCTGGTTGGCTCTTTATTGTAAAACTAGAGTTAGGAGGAGGTCAGGTATTTTTATCAGCTCCTCACAAATCCTTTTTAAAAAACAATCTGTACTAAGTAACTAAGTAAACACACACACACACATACACACACACACACACACACACACACACACACACACGCACACACACAGAAAGACTACTCTTAGATTGCCCACAAGAAATCTGTGAGAGGCAGGGCTTGCATTCCGGGCATAGGCATTGTCCCTTAGATTTTTGCTCAAGGCTGGCACTCTACCACTTCAGCAGCAGCTCCACCTTGGGTTTTTGGTTGGTTAATTGGAAGTAAGAGTCTCAAGAACTTGCCTTCTTGAGCTAGCTTTGAATCCTTATCCTCAGATCTCAGCCTCCTGAGTAGCTAAGAGTACAGTTGTGAACCACCAGCACCTAGATATGGGCATCACTTTATTTTAAGGTGTGTTGTGTGTGTGGGGGGAGGTAGGGTGGAAGCATTGCTTTTAAGGCACAAATTATGGGCTTTATCTTCACCTTTGATCTAGTGGTGACAGAGCATCCTAGGTTTTAGTGAGAGTTGTAGCACTCAGGTGAGAGGACACAACTGGAGAAACTTATGTGTCAAGAACTAAGATGGCTTTACTAGGGCTGGGAAGGTGGCTCAGTGGTAGAATGTTTGCCTTGCATGCATGAGGCCCTGGGTTCAATCCCTCAGCACCACATAAGCATAAAAAGCTGGAAGTGGTCCCGTGGCTCAAGTGGTAGAGCACTAGCCTTGAGCTGAAGCGCTGAGAAACAGTGCCCAGGCCCAGAGTACAGGTCCCATGGACTGACAAAAAAAAGTGGGTATACTAGTTAATAGTCTAAAAATAGAGGAATTATGCTAAGTGGTGATGGCTCATTCCTGTAATCCAAGCTACTCAAGAAGCTGAGATCTGAGGATCATAGTTCAAAGCCAGGTGGGGCAGGAAAATTGGTGAGACACTCCTCCAATTAACGAGCAAAAATCCCAAAGTGGAGGTCTGGTTCAAGTGGTCAAACACTGGCTTTGAGTGAAAAATCCAAGTAAGAGAATGGCACCCTATATTCAAGCCTCAGTATCAGGACAAACAAACAAAAGTTGCATTCCTAAGAAGTTATCTTCCAGAAGAAACAATCTGCCTAATTCTAGCAGATTTAAAATGTGTAATGGAGTGTTACATTTGCTTAGTATATTAAACACATGTGCTTTTTAATTTTTGTGTTTTCAGATAGTGGCCAGAACAGCAGTGCCAGTAGCAAAGGTAAATAAATATCCTGGGCACAAATGAACCTTCTGAAAGTAGCAGTAACAAAGAAGTAAGCAAGTGTTGGCCCTCTCCACCCGGTTCCCACAGGGATAACAGGTCCCTGGACCTGTCTGGGGAGGTGGTCCTGTGTCACTGGGCATCACTGCAAACTTGACATGTGCAGACAAACCCACAGTGACCTGACAGCATTTCTCTTCACTCTGAGTCATTGTGTTTTGATTCTGAGACTAATCAGTTACCTGTTTCTGTTGTTTCTTTTGTTTTGAAACCTAGATACTTCCTATGTGGATCCAGTTGTCCTGCAGGCAGAAAAACCACAGATTGTTGCAAAGAAAAGAGGTGATGTGCTGGGTGCTGGTGGCTCATGCCTGTAATCCTAGCTACTCAGGAGGTTGAGATCTGAGGATTGAGGTTCAAAGCCAGCTTGGGCAGGAATGTTTGTGAGACTCTTATCTCCAATAAACCACTAAAAACCCTGAAGTGGTGTTATGGCTTAAGTGGTAGAGTGCTCACTTTGAGCTGAAGAATTAAGAGACAGCGTCCATGCCCAGAGTTCAAGCCCCACGACTGACCAAAAAACGAAAAGAAAAGAGGTGATGAGAATGATTTTGTGGTGATGAGCTAGCAGCAGATTTACTTCCAGAATAAGATAGACATCAACATCTTGGTAAAGAAAAGAAATTGCCTTCCTCATGTTAACTTTCAGACATTGAACCCAATTTTGTACACTGTTAAGTCTTTTAAGTGTATTCTGTTCCATAAGTATGAGCTGATATTGTCATTATTATCATTATGGAATAAGAATATATGAAATAAACACTAGGATGGAGGCTGGGAAGGTGGCTCAGTGGTAGAGCTCTTGCCTTGCATGCCTGAGGCCCTGGGTTCAATTCCTCAGCACCACATAAGCAAAAAGAAAAAAGCCAGAAATGGCACTGTGGCTCAAGTGGTAGAGCACTAGCCTTGAGCTGAAGAGCTGAGGGACAGCGCCCAGTCCCAGAGTTCAGGCCCCACAACCGGACCCAAAACATAAATAATTTTTTTAAAAAAGAAATAAACACGAGGTTGGTGACATCCTTTCCTTTTTGGTAAAATTGACTCACTGTGAGCAGTCAATTTCAAGGCAGGGCAATGTGGCTACAGACTGTAACCCTAGTTCTGTGGGCAATGGATATCCAGGGATTGTATTTGGGAGCCAGATAGTGGAAAATGAAATTCCATTTAAAATAATAGCTGAGTGCAGTTTATACATCTGATATCTCAAATGTAGGGAAATACGAGGGGTGGGTGCAGTGGCATGCACCTGTTGTCCCCGCCTAGTAGGGAAGCACCAAGAGGAGAATCAACAGTCTAGACCAGCCACAGTGCAAATGGAGGCCCTATCTCAAAGTATCCAAAGAAAAGCCAGCCCCTGCTGGCTCATACTTGTAAACCTAGCTACTCAGGAGTGTAAGATCTGATCAGATGTGAGATTATGGTTGAATGATGACGATCAGATCTGAGATCATTATTTGAAGCCAGCCCAGGTAGGAAAGTCAATGAGACCCTTATCTCCAATTAACCTGCAAAAGGCCAGAAGTGGAGCTGTGGTTCAAGTGATAGAATCCTAACCTTGAATGCAAAAAACCCAAGCTCTAAGTTCAAGTGCCAATACCCACTCCTACTTACACAAATACATAAAATGATCGGCGAAAAGTGCTAGGATTTGAAGACTGGGTATCGTGAAAACCTGCCTGAGTGGAGGAGATAACACAGATATGTGAGGCTGTGAACAGTGGCAGATTTGGTGATAATGCTCTGGACCACATGATATTGAAGGTGTGGGCAGTCACTGGCCTAACTTCCTCCCTTTGTCCTCTCTGGCTAATTCTGCCTCTAACCATTTTCTTCTGAGTTTCTCCTGCAGACACTTTAGATTCAGGAAGGATAAGTCTGATGGATAGAAAAACAGCTTTATGACAAAGGATAGGATCAATAGCAAACCTGTAGAAAGGGGGTCACAGTGTTTTAAAAGAAATGTACTCATTACCTTACCCTGTTTATCAACTTTACAATAAATTTTAAAAAAGCAAATGTAGAAGGACAGATCATACCCCAAGGAGGTCAATTACCTATAAATAATCATCTCATGGCAACTAGATTGCTCCCTTCAGGTGATGACAGCACTGAAAATGCCTCCAGGAGCCCTAGAGAGCCAGAACTGAGATAATCATCAGTCAGTCCATTGTCCTGATCAGGGCTCATGTCCTATCAGCTATGCATGCCCCAACACATTGTCTCCCTTTCTATAAATAGTTCCTGTCAGCCTCTGGAAGGTAGATTGGAGTCACTTCATCTCTTTTCCCAGTGTGGCCATGCTGGATAGCTATATCTCCTTTCTCCTTTGTCACCACCTCATATCTCTTTAGTTGATGTCATGGGATGGGTAGCCCATCCCATCTGTTGGGACTCTCAGAGCTGGACATTTTGCCCTAAAACTGTGAGAATAATTTGATAATCGAGATGAGGTGGGAAACCAAATAAGTAATCAGCAAGTCTGTAGCAAGTACAAGACACTCTGAGAAGGGATACAAGAAATAGGAAGGCATCACCTAGTTCTGAAATACCCTCTGGCAAGGGCCCGGATAGATGCCTCAATAGCCACTCTGGGATGGAAACATGTCAGGTCCACCTGCAATTACCTGACATTGCCACCAGATGGTGGTGTGCCCATGTTCATAGTGCATACTGCTTGCAGCCATTCTGCCTGCTGATCAAGGATTCTGAAATATCTTTTTCTTTGTTGGCGTGTGTTTGTGTATGTGTGTGTGTGTGTGTGTGTGTGTGTGTGGGCGTAGTGTGTGAGGGGGTGTCTTGGGGCTTCAACTCAGGACCTGGGCACTCTGCCTGAGCATTTTTTCCCTCTAGTTAGTGTAAGCATTATGCCCACCTTTGGTCCTCAGCTCCACCCAGACCTGCTGCCCCTCCCCCCCCAGACCCAGATGAGCTCCCATCTACCTCACTTCCTAGCCCCAGACCCTGCTGCTACTTAGATAGTGGAGGCTGTAATGGGCTCTCTCTCCAGAAGAAATATGGCTCCTCTAATAAACCTTGTACTAATCTTTCTCCTGTGCCTGTCTACCTCCGCGTGGTCCCCTGCCATGGATGTGGCAGATCATTTCTTTGATCCATTCATTATTGGCTGTATGGGGGTAGGTTCCCCAGAGGATTTGCTCCACCCCCACTTCAGATGGGGGTCTGACCAGCTTCCCAGGACCTAGCCTTAGATCCTACAGTCTGATCGCCAGAGGACCAACAAGGTAACTTTCTCTTGACTGAGTGCTCTACCTGCTGCCCAACACTGGCTCATTGAGTCCTACCCCAGGTCAGTGACCAGTTGACCAGAGTTCTGGGTTTCTGATTTCTTTTTTTAAAAATATTTATTTTTTGTTGTGAGAATACCGTACAAAGGAGTTACAATTACATGGGCAAGATAACGAGTACATTTCTTATCAAGCATTGTTGCCTCCTCTTTGTTTCCCCTTCCCATCCCTCCCCCATACTCCTCCTCTGCCCCCCACCTGCCCGCCCCCAATAAAGTTCGTTTTTTGACATAATGACTTGTACATCTCATTGTTGCAATCGGTCCACCTGTATCCCTATTTAAACAATTTGTTTTTTCCTTCCTCTTCACAAATTATACCGACATTAAATACAGTGAAAGAATAGGTTATACCGTGGGGGAGGGACATACATAGTCACATAGAAATCATCTTATAAATATGTTAGAAACAATTGCATGAAAGGAAAAAAAAACAAAAAACATTTCGATACTTATCTTGGGGTTCATTCCCCTAACATCAATTTATCTGACCTTTTCTGGTTGACTCAGACATATACTAATTATTGCAAATAAGAGAAACCATGGGACCTATGTTTCTTTGTACCTGGCTTACTTCACTTAATATAATTTTTTCCAAGTCTTTCCATTTCCTAACAAATGGGGCAATATCATTCTTTCTGATGGAGACACAGAATTCCATTGTGTATATATACCACATTTTCTTGATCCATTCATCTACTGAGGGGGATTTGGGTTGGTTACTTATCTTAGTTTGGTAAATAAGGCTGCAATAAATGTAGTTGTGCTGGTAGCTTTAATATGGTCTTGTTTATGATCATTTGGGTAAATGCCCAAAAGTGGGATTGCTAGGTATAGGGAAGCTCTATGTGGAGTCTTTTGAGGAACCTCCATACTACTTTCCAAAGTGGTGGAACAAGTTTACACTCACACCAACAATGCAGTAAGGTTCCCTTCTGTCCACATCCCCTCTAGCATCTGTTGTTAATAGAGTTCTTGATTATAGCCATTCTAACTAGGGTGAGATGGTATCTCAGTGTTGTTTTGATTTGCATTTCTTTTATGGCTAGATAGGTTGAGCATTTCTTATGTGTCTATTGGCCATTCTTCTTTCCTCTTCAGAGAAGTTTCTCTTTAAGTCTTTAGCCCACTTATTTATTGGGCAGTTATTTCTTTGAGGATTTGTTGTTGGGGGATTTATTTTTATTTATTTATTTTTTGTTGGTCATGCGGCCGGAACTCTGGGCCTGGGCACTGTTCCTCAACTCTTCAGCTCACGGCTAGCTCTCTACCACTCGAGGCACAGCACCACTTCGGGCTTTTACTACTTATGTGGTGCTGAGGAATCAAACCCAGGGCCTCATGCATGCAAGGCAAGCACTCTACCAGTGAGCCACCTTCCCAGCCCCGGGATTTAATTTTTTGAGTTCCAGGTATATTTTAGATATGAGACTCTTGTCCATTGTATGGCTAGTGAAGATCTTCTCCCAATCTGTGAGCTTTCTATTGATCTTGCTAGCTATGTCCTTTGCCATGCAGAAGCTGTGCAATTTCATGCAATCACATTTGTCCAACCTTTCTTTGATTTGTTGTGTTTCTGGGTCTCTATTAAGAAAATTTCGGCCTGAGCCAAGGAGACCTAGGGTTTCTCCTATTCCATTCCATCCTGTAATGTTATCAGAGTGTCTGCTTTGACTCCGTGGTCTTTGATCCATTTAGAGTTGATTCTGGTGCAGGGTGATAGATAAGGATCTAGCTTTAGTTTTCTACAAGTAGTTAACAAATTTTGCCAGCACCCTTCAGGTTTCCGATTTCTGTACCACCCCTCTTTCCCCCTCCTCCCCTTCCATCTAACCAAAATCTTGGTTAGGCCTTCCGTGTCCGGGGAGCACCGTGGAGAGGTGTGAGGATCCTTCCCACTGGTAGGCAGGTCCTTGTTCAAGTTGCTTTGGACTGTCAGGGACACTCTGCAGCTAGCTTTTGGCTCCTGCCACTTACCATGGAAAAGACAGAACTAAATTTCCTTACAATCAAATTTGGCCCTAAATTTAAACTCCCACTTATGTGAGTGCTTGGGCAGGTAAAACTCTCTGTGTGTCTGTGTGTCTGTCTCCCTCTCTATCCCCTCTCCCTTCCAACTAAAGGTAAAAGTATGGATGAGTTTAAGTTTAACCTCCTCTTTTAAGGCCTCCCCCATGAGGTACCCCCTGTTTTGCAGCCTTCCCGGCAAAGCGCCCCCACCCCCTCTGTGCTCTCCCCTGTGAGGCATCCCCTTTGCAGCGGCCTCCCCTGTGAGGCCCCTCTGTTTTGCAGCCTCCACTGCAAAGTACTCCCCCTTTTGCGGCCTCTCCCGTGAGGTGCTCCCTCTTCTGTGACCTCCCCTGCGAGGCATCCCCTCTTCTGTGGGACCCTCCTCTGCCTTTGTAGTGGCGGTGGAACCTGAAGCTCCATGTGTGCCAGAAGCAATGCACCCTCACTGTCAAACTCTTCAGCCTTCTCTAGCATTGACCATGTGGCAGATGCGCCATCTTGGCATCATGGGAGCTCAGCTGCTATTTCCCGCCAATTCGGTTTCTCGCGGACCTCAACTTAATTCTGTGACCCTCCTCACTCTGACCTGACCAAGGGCACCATTATATCATGTCACGTGTCTGTTCTTGTCTCCTGTTTACTAAAGGTTTTTGACAAAGTTTTTTGTTTTAAACTGACCATGTGGTTCCATCATAAATTAGGCAAAGTAATTCCAAGAAACCTGATTTTAAAATCTAAGTGCACTCTATAATCTGTGCAAAAGCATGTCTGTCTGTCTGTCTACTTGTCTATATGTAAATGGTTATGGTTTCAAAGTTACCAAGTACAAGGCTTACTAAAAATCTTTGTCAATGGAAGCTGTGGTTTACTCTAAATTGCTTTAAAACTTTGTGACCTGATTATAAGCCAAAGAAACTAAGACTAAGGTTTTAATTCTCCATTTTTCTCTCCTGTGCACCTTTCAACTCCCTTTAATATCCCCAAAGGACCAGAGTGAAACCAGGGGGACCAGCCTGCATAAGCCAGTGTGAACCAGGTCTTAACCAATATATGTAGAAAATTTGCAGTCAACCAGTGACAGATGCCACAGACTCGCCCAGACTCCGGCCTTACTCCATCACACATGACCAAAAGCCTGCTAATTTGGGGGTAAAACACAAGCCACCTTAGATATTTGTTTCTGTAATGTTAATCCCCACAAGTTAGACCACAAGGGGTGTATGACCAAATGATAAATTGTTGGCCTAGAGGTAAAGGGTGTAGCCAGTGTTTCAATGAAGCACTTAAATAGAGATCAATTTTAGAAAGAGATTAAAAATGGCACCCCCTTTGTGAACATTTCTGAAGTTGTGGGGAGTGGCGGGCTTCCCAGACAAAGTTTAAAATTAAAGTTATCTTAAAGGTTTTTTAAAGTCCAAAACAATAAATTAGGATTACCAGAGACTTGAAATTGTGTCCCTTTTGAGATCTGCCTAAATCAACTTCCTCAGCCAGCCAGAAAAATGCTTTTATAAACCAGAGTGTTAAACAGGTTACCCTGCTATAGGCCAAGATATAAACCACCTTAAACAGGCTGTCCAGAGACAATGGGTGATACTTAGAGTGCCAATCAGTTCCAATTTAAAAACATCTCCTGGGTTTTATTTAAGAACTCTAACAAATGCTCAAAGAAACAACTGCCCAATAAATAAGTGGGCTAAAGACTTAAAGAGAAACTTCTCTGAAGAAGAAAGAAGGATGGCCAATAGACACATGAAGAAATGCTCAACCTCTCTAGCCATAAAAGAAATGCAAATCAAAACAACACTGAGATACCACCTCACCCCAGTTAGAATGGCTATAATCAATAACTCTAATAATAACAGATGCTGGAGGGGATTTTGACAGAAGGGAACCTTACTGCATTGTTGGGGAGTGTAACCATGTTCAACCACTTTGGAAAGCTGTATGGAGGTTCCTCAAAAGACTCCACATAGAGCTCCCCTATAATCCAGCAATCCCATTTTTGGGCATTTACCCAAATGATCACAAACAAGACCATACTAAAGCTACCAGCACAACTATGTTTATTGCAGCCTTATTTGTCATAGCTAAGATATGGAACCAACCCAGATGTCCCTCTGTAGATGAATGGATCAAGAAAATATGGTATATATACACAACGGAATTCTCTGCCTCCATCAGAAAGAATGACATTGTCCCATTTGTTAAGAAATGGAAATACTTGGAAAAAATTATATTAAGTGAAGTAAGCCAGGCCCAAAGAAACATAGGTCCCATGGTTTCCCTTATTTGTAATAACTAGTATATGTCTGAGACAAGCAGAAACGGTCAGATAAGTTGGTGTTAGGCAAAATGAACCCCAAGATAAGGACTCAAATGGCTTTTCTTTCTTGCTATTGTTTCTAACATATTTATAAGATGATTTCTTTGTTGCTTTGTATGTCCCTCCTCCCATGGTGTAACCCCTGTTTTCATTGTATTTGATGTTGGTATAATTTGTGGAGGGGAAGGGAAAAAACAAATCGTTTAAATAGGGATACAGGTGGACCTATTGCAACAATGAGATGAACAAGACGTTATGTGGAAAAACGAACTTTACAACTTTTGGAGGGGGAGGGGGGCAGGAGATGGGAAGGGATGGGAAGGGGAAACAACGGAGAAGGCAACAATGCTTGATAAGAAATGTACTCATTACCTTGCTCACGTAATTGTAACTCCTCTGTATGGTATTTTCACAATAAAAAAAAGGAAAGAAAACCTTCTAGTTCAAATGTAAAAAAAAAATTGTTGACAAGTTATTGGTAACCTCTATCTCATTGATCTCCTTGTTGCTTTAATTGGAAATAAAAAATAGCTTTTGTAACAAAGACTCCTTTTGCCACAGTTCAAAGCCATCCCTGGCACAAAAGAATCCCTCTAAAACTCCATCTCCCAGCTAATCAGCACTGAGCCAGACTGGAGGCATGGCTGGAGACTGATCTCTAAGTATCCAGCAGAAGGTTGAAAGTGGCAATGTGACTCTTTAACTGGTAGAGCACTAGCCTCGAGCAGAAGTGCTCAGGGACAGTGCCCAGGCCTTGAGCCCAAACCTGGTAAATGCCAACCAGGACAACCTATCCCAGCAATGGATGCTGAGACCCCCCCCCCCCAGGACAAAGTCAGTCCTGACAATGGGAAACCATGGAGAGGATTAGAGGAGATGACATCCTAAATGGAGTCACTTTAAGCTCGCCCTTTCAAGTTAATCAGAGCCGAGAGATCAAGAGAAATAGTTGCTTGCCCACCTAATGTCCAGACCTGTCTACCTTCTAATTGGACAGAAGGTTAGCAGTCTTGCCTTTGTTACCTGCTATTTGTATTTATCATAGCCTCTGACTGGTACTCCCAACCAGTCCATTACGCTCTCCCCTACCCAGTTGCCCCAAAGACCCTAGACACCCCTTCCTGACTTTCTTGCCCCGAGTCCAGTTATTCCTCCTTCCCTATAAAGAGCTGCATTTGGGCTTATACTCCAAATGGAACTTTTCTTGCCTATGGCCAGTGTGTGTTCTCCTATATCATTCTGTTAACTGACCTTGTCAGCTTTTTGCCTGATCTTTCCAAAAGTCTCTTTCAATAGGATGACATTCCCAGTTCAGAATACTACTTGGGAACAAGTCAAGGCCATCCCATTCCTTCACACAACCAGAGACATCATTCACACTGCCCTGCCTTGCTCAGCATAGACCCTAAACACTCCAGCTCCAGGTACTCCCTGATGCCCCTATGCCAGCAGGAAGGAGTCAAAAGAGCCCATGACACCCCTTGGCTCTGTTACCTTTAAATATCTCTGCTACCCCCTCCTCAGCTTACTGTAGACCTAAAGCAGGAAAAGTCTTCCTCCCCCTCCTCCAGGATGCTGGGAGTCAGGTACCGTGCTATGTCTCCAATCCATGACAAAAACGGTAATGTCAGGTCTTTTGGCCCCTTCTGTGAATCATTCCTCTCATGGCATATTCCTCTCTTGGGCTGCTAACAGCAATTTTTGCCTAAACAGCTATTTTGCCTTTTATTAATTGTGTCTTGCATTTTAGATAACTATTGCCATGGAAAAAGGAGGACCTGTACCAACCACTGTCAAGCAGATGCTTCTTGGACAGTACCTGACTTAGCAACGAAACAGGGCCCCCTGACTACTTTCCCCTTTACAACAGGAAGTAGCTCCAGAAGATACGACCTCCGCCCATACCCCTAGCCTGTTACCCTCTATATTTATTAAACAACAGAGTGGGGAATGTAAGCATTATGCCCATCTTTGGTCCTCAGCTCTACCCTGCTGCCCCCCACCCTGCTCTCTTCACCCAGACCCACCTGAACTCCCATCTACCTCATTTTCCTATACCCCCTGCTGCTACCTCGATGGTGGAGGCTGCCAAGTGCTCTCTCTCCAGGAGAAATCTGGCTCCTCTAATACACCTTGTAATAATCTTTCTCCTATTTGCCTATCTGCCTCAGTGAGGTCCCTGGCATGGATGTGGCTGATCCTTTCACTGATCATTCAGTTTGTGTTCTCCAACTTGAGCCACAGCTCCCTTCTGGCTTAAAAAAATAATTAGAAATAACAGTCTCATGGTTTTCCTGCCAGGGCTTGCTTCATACCCAAATCCTCAGATTTCAGCCTCCTGAGTAGCTAGGGTTACATGTGTCAGCCACTAGCACCCAGTGAACTGTGGTGCAAAGATGAGACTGGGTGGGGCTGGTGGGTGGCTTCATGGTAGAACCCTTGTCTAACATGCCGAAGGCCCAAGGGAGTCAATGAGAGGAATACAAGCAGGACACACAGGAGCCTCCTGGATCCAATTACTAGCCAAAGGATGGAGCCTAAGGAAGTGTGTGATGTCACTAACCAGCCTGAAAGGATGTTTACAGTGAGAGCTGTTGGGAGGCTTCCTACTGCTGTGAAACCTGGGTGGGCATCAAAAGTGTGTAGTGAAGAGGCAGAACAGATTATGATCATTGGTAGACGCCCTATTTGATGGATTGATTCTTTATCTAGGAACAGAGCAATAGAGGTCACATTGTCCGAGTTATCAGGCTGAAGGCAAAGGAGAGGATGCTGTGGGGCAGCAGCAGGTTGACCCTGGGCATTCCCAAGCAAGACAGGGACTGAGGAAATCTATACAACAAACCTAGCTCCAATCCAGAATCTTTTAAGCCTGGTTTGGTAAAGGAAAGGATCATTGCTTTATTTTAGTAAAGTGGACATCTTCACTTATACACTGTCAACCACCTGCCATAGCTACCATAAACCCTGGTCCTCTGGAATTCAAAGTTGCTTCCAGGAAGCTTCTGCTTGGGGACTCCATTTCCCCAAGTCCTCACCTGGCAGACAGAGGAGTCAGGTAATCAAGAGCTGGCAGCCCAGCATGGGCCACCATGACCAGCCTGACACCCTTCTTCACATCACCCATTCACTCTTTCTCCCTCCCTCAGAAGGGCCTGGACACACTGAGGAAGGTTACAAAAATAATTGCTAAGAAGCCAAACTACACAATGGGAGAAGATCTTTACCTATTATACAGTGAATGACACCTAGTATCAAGAATGCGAAATGAGCTCAAGAATCTAAAGCCCCTTAAAACCAACTGAATAAACGGGCAAATGAGAAGCAGATATAAGAAGATATGAGTCAGGCCAATAAACACATGAGTAAATGCTCAACATCCCTAGTCATAAAGGAAATGCAAATCAATAGAACATTGACATTACATTTCCCTCCAGTATGATTGGCCATATTCAAGAAGATGAGTAACAACAAATACTAAGGGATGGAGGGGGAAAGGGACCTTGGTACATTGTTGGTTTTATTGTTATTAAATTATTAAATAATATTATTAAATGTTATTTATATTATATGTAAATCATTTATTATTAGCTTTAAAGAAACATTTAATTTACAACATGTATCAATCACTATAACAGAAGAAAATAAAATGTGTGTGTATATGGCCCTAACTGTTCAATTTCAATGTGTACAAAGAAGCCTACAACAAAGAAATATAAAAACTGCTAGTTATATTCTTCCTTCTTTCCTTCCTTCCTTTCTTTCCTTCTTTTTGTCTTTCTTACTTCCTTTCTTCTTTATAAAGTAGTTATTAATAGACTCTCCTTCCAAAGAGTGGATGAAAAAGGGAAAATTAGAGCAGAACTGGAAAGGGAATGGAGTATCAAAAGCAGGTGTTTTCTTGTCTTTGTAGGTGCAATAGATTACACTGAAATGGTAAATGTTGTTGCAAGAAGGAAGCAGAGCCGGACAAGGGGGAAGGTGTTAGGGGGAAGGGCAGGAGAGGCAGGGAGAAGGAAGCTGAGCAAAAGGCAGCCAGTAGAGAATAAGGAATAGAAAATACAGGGAAGGCGGGGAAATGGTCGGTAGCAAATCCGTTTTGTCTAGAATTGTATTACTCTGAGCACACCTAACACCACGCCCACCTAGGAGTTTGCAAATATCATTCTTTAAGAACGAGAGTCCATCATAGATATGGATGACTCCAGGCTACACCCTGTGCAATCCAAGAGCCTGGGTTAATTGTGGGGCCAGTAAAACCCAGCCGTGTTTATGAAAAGGATGAATCTTTTGGAGCAACTCAAGGCTAAACTGAGGCACTGACAGGCACCCACACTGATGGGCGGAGGTGCAGGCTGGCCGAAGATGGGTCGAAGGGCCACATGCAGGAGACAGTCTGGGGCAGCAGCTGCAACCAGACCTGGAGCTGGGCCACCCCTGCCACTGGCCGAGGGTCCTGGATGAGGGTGTGAGCTGCCCCCTGGGGACTACAGCCCCATCCTGGGAGGCACCAGGATCATCTAGAACCACCAATTCCACACTGATGGAGAGCTCGAACTCCTCCGAGGGACTTGCTAACAGTTCCTGGGGTCACCGGTGAGAACCACCCGTGAAGCTAGCCAAAGCCACCTGCCCAGCAGCCCAGAAGGAAAGCAGGTGACTGGTGGAGAGTCACAGTTTGAGATGGACATGGAAGGGACCAGCCATCGGATGGAGCAAGGCTTCTGAGACCCTCAGGCTCTTCTCTGGAGGGGTCACACCAGTCAGGCCTTCAGAGTAACTGTCTTTCTCTGCTGGGCACAATTGTGGTGTTGGCCCCCAGCCCTGCTCTCTAACATGCTGGGGGCCCGTCTACGCAGAGGGCTGGACCTGTAGTGGGCGTGGACCTGCACTGCCCAGAAAGTTACAGGATGGAGGCACAGCGGATGCTGGGGGGTAAACTGGGGGAAGTTTACCTCAGGAATCTTGAGGGCCATGGCCTCAGGTTTCACTCGAGGGGACTAACTTCTGTCTTCCTGGCTTTCCTGGGGCCAGAAGTGGGGGTCCTCTCAAAAGAGGGGTTTTCTGGTGGACCTTTCTGCCTGGTGGACCTTTTGCCCTGCCAGGTTTTCCCTCTTCCCGGCGCATCCTTGGTGCTGCCATGATTGAAGTGGCCTGGGAGCCCATGCGCACCTGATCGTGGGTGGCTTGGCTCTGCCCGCACACCCACATCCACTATCAGAGCGCCACGGATGGTTAAGATTGGCTGCTGTTTACAGACCCTCCCTCTAACACGGTCTGCTGGGGCTTGGCCGAGTGGTGAGGCCAGAGGCCCAGACTCGCTATGTTCCATGGATCTCTGTTGGTTCCTGCCTAACCCAGTGGGTCGGCATGCAGTGAGAATAAAGGCACGTTAGGCAGTGCCACACTGGAGGATTTCCTGGTGGACCTGCTGAAGTTATTCCTTGTCCCCAAGAGCCCCAGTGTTCTAGAAACACCCGGAAGGGTCAAGGAGGACTGGGAGTCAAGGGATGTCAGCGCCTCTTCTTTTCCTGGTGAAGAACAAGAATCCCAGATTGTCTCACCTGTATCCAGAATGTGGAGAAGATTCACATTGCTTCCTGGATTTGCTAGCAGAAGATTTGACCCTGGCTGTGCAGCTCCCAATATTATTATTCCGGTCATGGGGTCGTGGGGGTGCTGTCTCTCAGCTCTTCAGCTCAAGGCTAGCTCTCTACCACTTGAGCCACAGCGCTACTTCCAGCTTTTTTCTTTTTGCTTATGTGGTGCTGAGGAATCAAACCCAGGGCCTCATGCGTGCAAGGCAAGCGCTTTACCACTGAGCCACCTTCCCAGCCCCAGCTCCTAATATTAGTCCTGAATTAAGCAAGCAGGAAAGGGGATGGAACCCAGGTTCAAGGACAAGGCAACCCATTAGGGACAGGAACAGGATCACCTGCTGTAAACTTGAGAGCCACATTTCCAGGGCCATTGTAGTATCTCCAGCAGTAGGCTGTTTACTGCCACAGAAAATGTGTGACTTCCAAACCTCAGGTATTGACAAATTCTGCATTCATAGAGGGCCTAGCATGCATCACTTGCCCCATAAGATGGCAACTGTAGTTACCTTCCTTTCAAGTGGAGAAAAGTAGGTTTTTCAAGATATTTATTGAGATCCAATTCATCTACCCTACATTTCACTCTTTTTAAAATATGCAAGTTAATGTCCTTCCTTTACACTGACAGAGTTAGGGAGATATCACTCACCATCATCCAGAAAAATCCCATACTTAGTATTAGTCATATTTCTTGTTCTTTTCCTGACTCTCTTCTAGAGCTATAGACAAACACCAATGTATTTTTCTATGTGCTTATTCAGACTTTTCATGGCTTGTTTTACTTACTATGTTTTCAAAGTTCATCCAAGTGGTAGTACCTGTCTATATCTATAATATACTCTTTTGGATGATCAATATTATGACATTTCTATTATCTACTTGGGTTGTTTCTACTTTTTGGCTTGTCTGAGTGATAATGCAGTGATCATATGTGTACAAGCCACTGAGTGGATATGTGCTTTCATTTCTCTTGCATATGTACAATATCTCACAAAAGGAATATTGAGTCATATGACAACTGTGAAGATCTGCCAGAAAATTACATGAATTTTCCAAAGCAGTTCCATCCCTTTATATTCTCATTCCCAATGCTTGCCCACTTTCCTTGTCAGCATTCATTATTTTCTGTGTTTTTGAGTACCACCATCTGCACTGGAAATGTTTCCATTGTGAGGAAGTATTCTGAGTTCTATCTCCATTCAATAGTATAGTACAGAGAATCTAAAAACTTTTTATAATACGTGGATAGATTCTTTTCTAAATGTTGCTGTGCATATTGAGACACAAAAAGTCTATCTGGATTATCTTACACTTGTTGTGAGGAGGATTTTATTGCTATATTTCCATACATGTTTACAATACGTTCCAATCAATCTGCCTTTATCCCCAAAGCTTTTCAACAGGTTACCTTGTTCTGTTGTAACTGTTGCAATATTGCTTACCAACTATTTTTATTTTTCCCATCCTCTTCGATTTCTTCTTAGTAGTCCTTTGGTCAGATTCCTGTTCTCTGTTTATCCATATAAACAGTTAAGGAAATGGATATGTCTCTATCTATCTATCTGTCTGTCTGTGTGTGTGTCTGTCTATGCAGAGAGACAGGGATATATAAGAATATATATTTGTTTTAGTGTTTGCTTTCACATATGAGTGAAAATAATTTTTCTGAGTTAGCTTTTCCACATGATAAATTGTTCTCTAATTGCATCCATTTTCTTGCATTTAAAATTTTTGTGGCTGTGTAATATTCCATACATATTCACATTATAGCGGTCTCATCAGCTGATTCCATCCATGGCAGTCTTCTTAAAATTAAGAAGTCATGTTTATGTCTACTCCAGCTACACATTACTAAAAATAACTACAATAAATTCTGAAGTGGATAACAATATTGACTTAACCATTTTAATATTCCTTGATATCATGGCTGTTTTCTGTATTTTACTATTGTGAGATTACTAATTTTGTTTGCATATTTATAATTTTGTAATGTTTAACTATTTTATTAGCATTTATGAATAGTTCTAAATGGTTTAGTTAAGACAATCATATACATGTACATTGAACTGTGAGTGAGTTTCTCCTTCAGTTATATTCCTTTTAACTCCTTTTTTCCAGTTCTTGGGTTTCATCATGTTCCCTGTATGTATGTGACTGTGTATAGAACATACTCAATGTTCTCACACTCTCTTTTCCATCTCCCTCTCCCACTCAACCACAAGGAAAGTCGTTTTTTTAACCATACCTATCCTATTTTTACTATTATATATCATCATTAATTACTTCAGGGCAAGATTCCACATAAATGGAAGCATGATGTATATTTGCCTTTTTGAGCTTGGTTTATCTCAGTCAACATGATGATTCCAGTTCATCCATTTGCCTGCAGACAGTGATACTTTGACTCTTCTTTAGGTGAACTGCTCCATTGCTTCTGAGTATTACATTTTCTTTATGCACTCATTGTTTGTTGGTCACTTAGGCTGAGCCACAGCCTAGATGTTGGGAATAGTACTACAATTAAAAAAATGGGTATTGGTGGTACTGGCACAAGAATAGACCTCAGGACCAATGGAATAGAATTGAAACCCAGAAATGAATGTACAGACATATAGTCATCTAAACTTCTATAAGGGAGCTAAAAAATAGAATGGAAGAAAGACAGCCTCTTCAGTAAATGGTGCTGGCAAAACTGGTTTATCACTTGTAGAAAACTAAAGTTAGATCCTTATATATCACCCTGCACCAGAATCAACTCCAAATGGATGAAAGACCTCTGAGTCAAAGCAGATACTCTGAAAACATTACAGGATGGAATAGGAGAAAGCCTACGGCTCCTTGGCACAGGCCAAAATTTTTTGAATAGAGACCCGGAAACACAACAAATCAAAGAAAGTTTGGACAAATGGGATT
>NW_012267318.1:56146-58915 GCF_000151885.1 Dipodomys ordii | reverse complement strand
TGTTTGCTCCTACAGGTGCTCTTGGGAAGATCAGATGCTCTGGATGTACTGGGGTAGTCACCCTGGAGCTGGTTGTTTCTGTGTGGTGTAGGTCGTCAGTTGTTGCTGCAATCCGAGTTCAGTTGGGGTGGTTGCGGGCTGGGTTGGGCGGTGGTGGCTCTGTGTGATTCTTTTCTGTCTCTGCCTCTATCGAAACTGTCAGTCAGGTCAAAAGTGTCCACGCTCAGGCGGCTTCTTCCCGGGTTGTAGAGATCCAGTGAGTCTGACACTGGTGCCTCAGGCGACTTCTGCACGGGTGATCTGCAGGCAGCCCCCTGTGCCTCTGGGACCCGGGCGGCCCCCGCTGGGTCGTTGCGATCGCAATCGGGTGGGTGGTCTGCCGACAGGTCCCTTTGTCATGCTGCTGGTGCCAGGTGGCTTTGGCGGAATGGAGCCTCTCTGATCTGGTGGAGAGTGAGGGGTGGGGGTGGAATCCTCGTGGAGACTCCTGGCTGGTAGGTTTCTCTGTTCTGGTGATCCGCTGTTCTGCAAACCGGTACCTGGTGATCTGCAAGCGGCCCCCTGTGTCTCTGGGGCTCTGGCAGCCCCCGCCGGGCCGGCTGGCTGGCGGCTTGGCGCACTGCCGCGTGGCCAGTAAAGGTTGGGGGAGGGGTCTTCGCTCTTCTCTGTTCTGAAATTCTTCTTTTCCTCTCTTTCTTTTTTTGTTATTTTCCACCTCTGGTTTTTCTCTGAGTGTTTGTCTTTTTGTTGTTGTCGGTCTCTTGGGGACATTAAGCGTTGGAACTCGAACTCTTTTTTTGGTTGGAGAGAGCTGTGGCGTTTCCCTACTGCCCCGTCGCCATCTTAGTCCCCCCTCCCTCTCATTGGGCTTTTGCACTCAAAGATGATGCTCTATCACATGAGCCATACCTCTGCTTTTAGCTTTTTGTTGATTAGTTGAAGAGTCATAGTCCTCCTTTATCTGAGAGGGTCTTTATTTGTAGGGTCTTTTCTTCACTGCCTGAAATGGTAAAACATAAATCACATTTCATCTGACATGCACTTTAGGTTTCTCCAACAAGGAAGCCACATGACATGGTTGTGCAAGAACACTGCTGTGCCCTGTGGGGTGGGACATATAATCCATGGAGGGGACTCCACCCTTTGGGATGGGATGGGTGCATGGACTGTTAGGACTGGGGCTTTCCTGGAGGACACAGGCCAGGCTCATGTTCTCCTCCAGGTCTGCTGCAGGTGTTGTGCAATGATGATGACTTTCCCCTATTTCCTCAAGGTCCAGAACATACTGCAAATATGTCTCCTCCTTGATAGAAGATGCCAATCTCGCCCAGGAAACTAACACCGAAGAATTTGCACTGTATTTGGAAAATAATGTTGGTGAGTGCAGCTCTAGCAAGACAATGGCACCAGGGGTGGCTATTCCCATCATTCGTACCAAAGTCAATGGAAGCCATCTGGAGGGACGGGGTAGCTCCATGCTCATAATCTGAAGCACTAAACAGACTGTAGGCTACCTTTGCTCTCTGCACAGATATTGATCTATCTACCTTTCTTTCCTGGTTGCAATGAATGGCGCTTTTGCTTTGGGACTGGACCCAGAGCCTCTCATCTATGCTCTAGCCCTTCTGGTTTTACTTTTTTGAGTATTAAGGTCTTGCTAATTTTCCCCAGACTGACCTTGAACTCAAGATCCCTCTTCTCCTTTCCCCCAGTAACTATGAGGCTTTGACCCATTCACCTCTTAGTCTTGAAAAGATGCACTTTAGATGTACAAGCTAGGGGGGTTACCCGGGGGGGATTCCATGAAGAATCACTGCATAAAGTAAATCAGAAACTATCCCCACAATCTCTGTCTCAAGGAACAACACAAACACCAAGTCAGAACATTTCTCAATACACCTAGGAGGCCAACTCAATATGACCTGTGCAAACTCCCAAAGGCCCAGTCCCCCCCCACCCCCCGGGACAGCCTACCTGAGGCCACAGCTCAAAAGCTGCCCTTGGGTGGAACCAGGGCCTCTCTGGCTTTCAAGCTATTCTGGGAAGTATCATGAGAAGACCCAAGCACAGCCGCTGGAACTGGATGCCCTGAGAGCCTGGTACCAGGGCCTGCCCAGCCCCTTCAGTGTTCCTCCCACCCCTTCCCGGAAAACCTGCCCTCGAAAGCAGTTCAGGAGGAAAAGTCTGGGCCCTGCCATGAAAGCAGAATGATGAATGTGCTTCCCTAATCTGACAGCTTAACTTCACCATTACAAGCTGGGAATTTCTCTTCCTGACTAAACACATAAACAACAACAGAGGAGCAACCTCACTAAGAGTAAAAAAAACTTAATTATTAGCATATGCCTGCCAACATTTATACGGCTTATATCCAAAAATTATACTTTCCCCAAGGGGAGAGTTTTCTTAAGAAATAATGTATCTTAACTAGATCAGAGATGTGGCTTAAAATTAAACATCTCGTGTATGTTTTCTGAGGGTTTTTTAAATGATTTCATAACATTTCCATGGAATAAAAGCTCTAAAATAACATTCCTATTTCTCTAGGCTCTCGCAACATGTATAGCTCTTCTGTGATGAGGATCTCCTTTTATTGTAAAAAGAGACATGAGATTTGCACACACACACACCCTTCACCTTTGCAAAGGGCCACCAATTCAGGACCACCAATTCAGTTGGTGGCTGAGAATTTTACAAGTTTTCTAATTTATGAGCCAGGCCCAAAGAAACATAGGTCCCATGGTTTCCCTTATTTGCAAAAACTAGTAT
>NW_012267318.1:52026-56096 GCF_000151885.1 Dipodomys ordii | reverse complement strand
GGGGTATTGGGGTAGACAGGAAGGGATAGGAAGGGGAAACAAAGGAGGAGGCAACAATGCTTGATAAGAATTGTATTCATTATCTTGCCCATGTAATTGTTACCCCTCTGTATGGCATTTTCACAATAGAAAAAGAAGAGGTATTGGACAGGTTAAAGAAGAGACTCAGAGGGAAGAAGGATTGTGGCAGTAGAGAAGAGCCATGAAGGAGCTCTGAGAAAAAAACCTGCAGGGGTCATGGTGAGACAAGGAAAGTATACTCAGAGGGGTTGTCTGCCTCGCCCAGGGCTTGGAGTAGAACAAACTTGATTTGCAACAGACCTAGAGGAGCCACTGAGATAAATGTGAAGTGCATGGGGTTCCGACTCTCCCTTGGTTCAGAGGTCACTGTCCATGAGGAAACTATGGCTGTGGTACAGTGAGGACCTACCTCATTCTATGACATGGACATGGTGGGTTTTGTCTGTGATCTTTAGAAAATGGACTGGATTTCAAATACACAACCAATCATCACTATAGGGTAGGCTCACAGCACACACCCATGAATGCATCCGCGCACAGACAGACAGACAGACAGACACACACACACACCCACACCCACACACACACCTAATGTTTCTTTAATATAAATTTGGAGGCTCAGGATAAGGTATCAAGTACAGTTTTAACATACTGAGAATTTGCTGTTCTTCTGATCTCATGACTGGGTGAGCAGCTACGGAAGACACACCCCCTGAGTCTTCTTCAATCTTCAAGACTTTCGCCATCTTAACCTTCATTCTCCATTACTGAGCTCCTGATGATACAGTCTTGATGACCTTCTTTGTATGTGAACTTGTCAAATTCATTAATTTAATCAACACTGTCCAAGTACCTCTCCATGCAACATCCTAGGTCTGAGTAACTCACCACCCTGTCCTTGGAACTCCTATTCTGCTAGAAAGGCCTTTGTATTAAGGCCTGAGAAACAAGGTAGAAACAGCATCTCACTCTGCATCTTCCTTAAAGTGACTAAGTATTGTGGAACATGAAACAGATGATTGTTATAAAATGTGGGGATATTTACAAAATGATAGAACTGATTAAGAAAAGAAGTTTCCAGTTCTGCTCTGGATTCAAAGTCTGGCTCTACCATTTAGCTGCTCTGTGACCCGTGTTTATTAGCTCTGGGCCTCTCTCCATTTCCTCATCTCAACACAGGAGGGGAATAGTTCCAGGTTTGTTGAGGGCATTGTGAAAATTCAAAGATGACTCCCAGAAAGTGCTCAGCATGTAAGTGGCACAGTCCCCAAAGTGAGTGGACACCAGCTGTTTCTAGAGCCACTTTCAGCCCTCCTACCAGCTTTGCGGGACATTTAGGGACATTAGCCAATACAGTCACAGACAGATGTTGCTTCTTGCCAGGAAGACCCAGAACACGTTTTTCTTATGTTCATAAAGTGACTGTTGTTTAAGTAGATGTCAAAAATCATGATGAGATCTGGGGCCCCAAACCTCAGTGCCACCATGCCCTAATTCTCTACAAACTGCAGGCTGGAAGAGAACGCATTTTCTCACCAAACAGAACACCGCAGGCCTTGGGAAGCAACATAGGGACAAGACAGGGCTCGCTTCCCACCAGCAATGCTGTTCCCGGTGCAGATAACTGGTTTGAAATTTTATGTAAACATATGCTAATGCAGAGATTATGTACATTTTCCTTAATGCAGTAGTTTCACTGCTAGCGACATACCCTACATAACTATGCTCAAAGTATGATAGATGTAACTACCACATATTGTGTAAGCCATTATAATAACAACTAAAATCTAGAACCAGCTCAAATTCAGCAATAAAAACAATGTTAGGGGCTGGGAAGGTGGCTCAGTGGTAGAGTGCTTGCCTTGAATGCATGAGGATTTGGGTTCAATTCCTCAGCACCACATAAACAGAAAAAGCTGGAAGTGGCACTGTGGCTCAAGTAGTAGATCGCTAGCCTTGAAGAGCTGAGGGATAGTGCCCAGGCCCAGATTTCAGGTCCCACAACCAACAAAAAGAATAACCTTAAATAAATAGCTATACTCAAAGAGTAGATCACTCAGTATACTATATGTATAAACAATATATTGCCAGGTAAGGTGGTGCACATATCAGCTACTCAGAGGCAGAAATAGGAGGATTATAACCTAGACAGGGAAATATTCTTCAAGTAGTTAGTGAGAGTTACGTTGAAAAACAAGCTGTGCATGCTGCATTCATGCCTGAAATCCTTGTAAATCAAGAGGAGGAAGTAGGAGGATAACAGTCGAAGGCCATCCAGACAAAAGCATGAGAATCTATCTGAAAACTAAAGCAAAAGAGCTGGGAGCATGGCTTAAGTGGTAGAGTACTTGCTAGAAAGTGCAAGGTCCGAAGTGCAAACTCCAGCTAGGCCAAATATGGAATATGCTATGTACTGATGAGTGATTTCACATGGCGCGCTCTCTAAGCTAAATTACATTAGAACAGCAATAAAAGTAAAAGTCAACATGAATTTAAAAGCAAATATGAGTCCATACACACTGCTTTCACTTAGGAAACTTTCATAATGATGTGGAAGTTATCAATAGTGTTGTCAATGAGAAGCATTCTCGGTATTTCTGTACTAGTCCTGAGGCTTGAACCCAGGGACCTACATTCTCACTTGGCTTTGTAAATCAAGGCTGGGGACCCTAGCACTTGAGCCACACTTCTACTTCAAGAAGATGAATTATAGAATAAAGAGAATGAGCAAGTGAACATCCTGACTTTTCATTTAATATTATACTTAAAGAAAACTTTACATTTCCAAGCTGTCAGTTCATGAGTCAAAATGGATCACCATATTATAATTAATGCCGAGCTAAAAAAAAATGAAACAACTTAAGAAAAAAATAAAATGAGGGGCTGGGAAGGTGGCTCAGTGGTAGAGCGCTTGCCTTGCATGCCTGAGGCCCTGGGTTCGATTCCTCAGCACCACATAAGCAAATAAGAAAAAAACCCAGAAGTGGCGCTGTGGTTCAAGTGGTAGAGCGCTAACCTTGTGCTGAAGAGCTGAGGGACAGCGCCCAGGCCCAGAGTTCAGGCCCCACGACGGGACCCCCCCCAAAAAATGAGTCTTCCCTTGAAAGCCTTGACAAACTTCTCAACTAAAGCAAGTCATACTCTAGTGGACTGTTTTTCTTAGAATAAACAAGCTTGACAACTCTTACTATAACCAGTGTAATCTAGTGAAGAATGAACATGGTTGTGCTGACACACCTGGATTTGAACCAAGACCCTTCGTGGCTCTTACCAAGGGTCAACAACCTACAGTCTAGTGCCAAAGCCAGGTCAAATTTGGTTTGCGAGTGGCTTTGCGTGACTCATGAGCTGGGATAATTTTCACATTTTTAAATAGCTTGAAATGTTAAAACAATATTTTATAACCTGTGAAAATGAAATGAGATTCAAATTTCATTTTCCACAAGTAACATTTCACTGGAATCCAGCCAGACCTTCTACTCATTTGCATGTTTCCTATATCCAAGTCCAAATTCAACTGTTGCAATAAAGGCTGCATGGGCCCAGATGCCTAAGACATTTACTACTTGACCTTTTGCAGAAGAAAAACACTGCAGATAACTCTGCCCAATACTACTGATTTGAGGCTAGGTTTCTTACCTTTATACAAGTGCAGAATTAACCCCATTCCACAGAAAGGCCAAGAAGACCAAATTTACCAATGCTTAATTTTTGCTACATTTACAATATTAATTTTCAGATTTTAACACTGAAGCCAGAATGGTAGTTTTTTAAACCATTAGCAGAATACAAGATTTTTTTTAATGGTATATAAAATAGCCCTGATGCCAGGTGCAGGTAACTCACGCCTATCCTAGCTACTCAAAAAGGGTGAGATATGAGGATCACAGTTCAAAGCCAGCCCAGCCAGGAAAATCCCTCAGACTCTTATCTCCAATTAACCATGAGAAAATGGGAAGCAGAACTGTGGTTAGAAGTGGTAGAGTGTTAGTCTTGAGTGAAAGAGCTCAGGGACAGCAGCACCCAGGCCCTGAGTTCAAGCCCCATAA
>NW_012267318.1:36732-45736 GCF_000151885.1 Dipodomys ordii | reverse complement strand
TGGCAATTCCCGCCTTTGGAAGGGTTGAGCAGCCTAGACTGCTTGTGTTTGCTCCTACGGGTGCTCTTGGGAAGATCAGATGCTCTGGATGCACTGGGGTAGTCACCCTGGAGCTGGTTGTTTCTGTGTGGTGTAGGTCGTCAGTTGTTGCTGCAATCCGAGTTCAGTTGGGGTGGTTGCGGGCTGGGTTGGGCAGTGGTGGCTCTGTGTGATTCTTTTCTGTCTCTGCCTCTATCGAAGCTGTCGGGTCAACAGTGTCCATGCTCAGGCGGCTTCTTCCCAGGTTGTAGAGATCCAGTGGGTCTGACGCCGGTGCCTCAGGCGACTTCTGCGCGGGTGATCTGCAGGCAGCCCCCTGTGCCTCTGGGACCCGGGCGGCCCCCGCCGGGTCGTTGTGATCACGATCAGGCGGGTGGTCTGCCGACAGGTCCCTTTGTTGCGCTGCTGGTGCTGGGCGGCTTTGGCGGAATGGAGCCTCTCTGATCCGGTGGAGAGTGAGGGGTGGTGGTGTGATCCTCATGGAGACTCCTGGATGGTAGGTTTCTCTGTTCTGGCGATCCGCTGTTCTGCAAACCGGTACCTGGTGATCTGCAAGCGGCCCCCTGTGTCTCTGAGGCTCCGGCAGCCCCAGCCGGGCCGGCTGGCTGGTGGCTTGGTGCACTGCCGTGTGGCCAGTAAAGGTTGGGGGAGGGGTCTTTGCTCTTCTCTGTTCTGAAATTCTTCTTTTCCTCTCTTTCTTTTTTCGTTATTTTCCACCTCTGGTTTTTCTCTGAGTGTTCGTCTTTTTGTTGTTGTTGGTCTCTTGGGGGAGATTAAGCGTTGGAACTCAAACTCTTTTTTTGGTTGGAGAGAGCTGTGGCGTTTCCCTACTGCCCCGTCGCCATCTTGGTCCCCCCTCCCTCTCATTTGGCTTTTGCACTCAAAGATGATGCTCTATCACATGAGCCATACCTCTGCTTTTAGCTTTTTGCTGGTTAGTTGAAGAGTCATAGTCCTCCTTTATCTGAGAGGGTCTTTATTTGTAGGGTCTTTTCTTCAGTGCCTGAAATGGTAAAACATAAATCACATTTCATCTGACATGCACTTTAGGTTTCTCCAACAAGGAAGCCACATGCCATGGTTGTGCAAGAACACTGCTGTGCCCTGTGGGGTGGGACAAATAATCCATCCGGGGACTCTACCCTATGGGATGGGATGGGTGCATGGACTGTTAGGACTGGGGCTTTCCTGGAGGACACAGGCCAGGCTCATGTTCTCCTCCAGGTCTGCTGCAGGTGTTGTGCAATGATGATGACTTTCCCCTATTTCCTCAAGGTCCAGAACATACTGCAAATATGTCTCCTCCTTGATAGAAGATGCCAATCTCTCCCAGGAAACTAACACCGAAGAATTTGCACTGTATTTGGAAAATAATGTTGGTGAGTGCAGCTCTAGCAAGACAATGGCACCAGGGGTGGCTATTCCCATCATTCGTACCAAAGTCAATGGATGCCATCTGGAGGGACGGGGTAGCTCCATGCTCATAATCTGAAGCACTAAACAGACTGTAGGCTACCTTTGCTCTCTGCACAGATATTGATCTATCTTCCTTTCTTTCCTGGTTGCAATGAATGGCGCTTTTGTTTTGGGACTGGACCCAGAGCCTCTCATCTATGCTCTAGCCCTTCTGGTTTTACTTTTTTGAGTATTAAGGTCTTGCTAATTTTCCCCAGACTGACCTTGAACTCAAGATCCCTCATCTCCTTTCCCCCAGTAACTATGAGGCTTTGACCCATTCACTTCTTAGTCTTGCAAAAATGCACTTTAGATGTACAAGCTAGGGAGGTTGCCAGGGGGGGATTCCATGAAGAATCACTGCATAAAGTAAATCAGAACCTGTCCCCACAATCTCTGTCTCATGGAACAACACAAACACCAAGTCAGAACATTTCTCAATACACCTAGGAGGCCAACTCAATATGACCTGTGCAAACTCCCAAAGGCCCAGTTCCCCCCCCTCCCCCGGACAGCCTACCTGAGGCCACGGCTCAAAAGCTGCCCTTGGGTGGAACCAGGGCCTCTCTGGCTTTCAAGCTACTCTGGGAAGTATCATGAGAAGACCCAAGCACAGCCGCTGGAACTGGATGCCCTGAGAGCCTGGTACTAGGGCCTGCCCAGCCCCTTCAGTGTTCCTCCCACCCCTTCCCGGAAAACCTGCCCTCGAAAGCAGTTCAGGAAGAAAAGTCTGGGCTCTGCTATGAAAGCAGAATGATGAATGTGCTTCCCTAATCTGACAGTTTAACTTCACCATTACAAGCTGGGAATTTCTCTTCCTGACTAAACACATAAAAAAACAACAGAGGAGCAACCTCACCAAGAGTAAAAAAAAACTTAATTATTAGCATATGCCTGCCAACATTTATACGGCTTATATCCAAAAATTATACTTTCCCCAAGGGGAGAGTTTTCTTAAGAAATAATGTATCTTAACTAGATCAGAGATGTGGCTTAAAATTAAACATCTCCAGGGTTTTCTGAGGGTTTTTTAAATGATTTCATAACATTTCCATGGAATAAAAGCTCTAAAATAACATTCCTATTTCTCTAGGCTCTCGCAACATGTATAGCTCTTCTGTGATGAGGATCTCCTTTTATTGTAAAAAGAGACATGAGATTTGCACACACACACACCCTTCACCTTTGCAAAGGGCCACCAATTCAGGACCACCAATTCAGTTGGTGGCTGAGAATTTTACAAGTTTTCTAATTTATGAGCCAGGCCCAAAGAAACATAGGTCCCATGGTTTCCCTTATTTGCAAAAACTAGTATCTGTCTGAGACATCAGAAACAGTCATATAAGTTAATGTTAGGTGAAATGAATCCTAAGATAAGGACTGAATTTTTTCTTGCTATTGTGTCTAACATATTTATAAGATATTTCTTTTTTACTGTTTATGTCCCTCCCCCATGGTGTAACCCCTGTTATCACTGTATTTGATATAGTATAATTGTGGAGGGGAAGGGAAAACACAAATTGTTTGAATAGGGAAACAGTTGGACCCATTGCAACAATGAGATATACTAGACGTTATGTGGCAAAACAAACTTTACTACTTTAGCAGTAGGGGGGCAAGGGGGGAAGGGGGGAAGGGATGGGAAGGGGAAACAAAGGAGGAGGCAACAATGCTTGATAAGAAATGTACTCATTACCTTGCCCATGTAATTGTAACCCCTCTGTAAGGTATTTTCACAATAAAATTTTTTTCATATTTTCTTTTTTATATCTTCATGCAATACAAATTTAGTAATTACTTTACAATAAAATAAATAAAAAGTGCAGATTTAGTCTGTTCACATTTGAAAAAATAATGGGCAAATGTCTGTGGGCCTCTGATTGCCCTTAAGGAAATATTTGTCACCAAAAGGCAATCTGCAGGACCCTGGACAGCTCCCTGTAATGGCCCAGGGTTCTATGGCCTTTATAGGTGAAAGTGGATGTTCTTCATGCCCCTCTGGCCTGCACTGAAACCAGAAGTAACGATGTGAGGGCTGAATGCTCTGGCATGAGCTCTGATGGAGGGCCTGGCACTTCCTGCCACTTGGCTGAAGACAGTGGACTCAGTTGCTTTCATTAACTGACAACACAGATCATCCTTTCTCCTTGTCCCTGCCCAGAAAAGCCTAGAACTCTGTTCTTCCTGCTAAACAGTTGCTGGAAGCAACAGAAACTATTCCATGATGGAGGTACAGGCCAACCATCTTCTCCAAGCTGTCAATTTTCTTTGTGTGTCAGGCCAGACCTTTAGAAGATTGTGTACTCAGTATTACTGGATCAACTGAAACAACTGTGCTTGGCACCCTGTGCTGTTATAGGCTGAGATATTGTGCAGGAAGACTTCTGTCACTGTCAGATACTGGCACAGACTAGAGAGCCCTGGCACACCCTCTTCTGAGATCCCTGAGTGAGAGCAGTCTGCTCTCAGTACCAAGAGTGTCTGCATTACTCCTGATCAGCTGCCTGCCTTCAACTTCCTGAGAGGTATAACTGAATGCCCCCTTTCCTGATTGGTTGTTAGGAACCACTAGGTCCAGTTATACAAGCACATGAAAGCATCTCCATTTCCTGCTACTCCTGAGCAATCTAAATCCTCCTGCTGCCTAGCACAGCCCTCATGACTGGACTCGGCTGGAGTGTGCCGGGTCTTCTTTTGGGAGGAGGAGCAGTGCACGCTGTCACAACCCACCTTCCCATGCACTGAACCTGGTACTAAGCTGCCTTTGCCCCACAAAGTGCACATGTGAACTCTTCAGACACAGATGGGAAGTGCATCAACCAACGTTTTAGTGTACTGCACTTTCTTTCTTTTTATATTTTTTTGGTTGTGGAGCTTGAACTCTGGGCTTGGGGGTTGTACTCAGGTCCTCAGCTCAAGGTGAGCATTCAACCACTTGAGCCACAGTGACACTTTCTGTTTTCTTGTGGCTTATTGGCGATAAAAGTCTCACAGACTTTCCTACCCGAGCTGGCTTTGAACTGCAATCCTCAGATCTCAGCCCCCTAAGTAGCTAGGGTTACAGGCATGGGCCACCGATGTCCAGCCCACTTTCTTCATATTTCTATCAGGTGCACTTTTAACAGCAGTTTGTACTCAATGAGTTTGCACTCTGATGGAATAAGTAAACACATCAAAAAGTGCTAGGATCCTTCAGACTTCAAAATGAAACTTCAGTCCTCCATCTTCAGCAAAGCTTCGTTCCTTATTGCATTGTTTGTAAGAAGGAAGAGGCAGTCCATTTATGACCAAGGCTTGCTTCCATATCATGTTGTTTATGATAAGTCTGGATTGGTGTGCAGACCCTACCTCAGGGCAATAAATTTAATAATTTTTACTGAGTATCCTTGTGTAAGAGGATGAAACTAGATCCCAAACTCTCACTTTATACAAAAATGAATTAAAATGAATCAAAGGCCTTAAAGTAAAATCTAAAACTACTACCAGAAAACTCTTGAAGGTGTAGGTATTGGGAAGGCCTTTCTGAATACAACTTAGGTACCTCAGGAAATGAGAGTAAGAAGTGATGGGTAGGACTCTACCAAATTAAGATTCGTACAGCAAAGGATAAATTACCAGAATAAACAACCTAAACATTGGAGGAAAATATTTGCCAGCTATCATCTGACAGGATATTAATATCTAGAATACACAAACAACTACGAATCCAAATAAACAATTACTCAATGGGTAAAGAGCATTGAAGAGCCATTTATTAAAAGAACTACAAAGGGCCAATAACTACATGAAGGAATAGTCAACATTCAAAAAACTATGCTGATATTCCGGTTCACTTGTCAGAATGTCCATCATCAAGGAAATAAACAAATGCAAGCAAGGGCAGAGGAGAAAAGGGTCTTTTATACATGCTTTGTGGGAATACAAGCTAGTGCCACTACTATGGAGATCAGTATGGAGATCCCCCAAAAACATTAAAAATAAGACTGGAACTATGGCATGGTATTAGAGAGCCTGCCTGGCAAGCATGAAACCCTGAGTTCAAATCCATGTACTGCACAAAGATAACATAAACATATAAGTAGGAAAAATATAACTCTTCTAAGATTCTGGTATATATACCAGGGTATATATCTAAAGGAACCACAATAGAGATTCCCATGTGCCATGTATAGTGTAGCTGCCATGTGTAGTGTGGTACTCTTCGCCCTAATGTCCATCAGTAGATGAATGGATAAAGACAGCATATTATGTACACACATTGAGATATTATTCATCCATAGGGAGGAACAAGATCACATCATCTGTGGGAAAATGGACAGAACTGAAAATACTTATGTTTACCAAACTAAGCCACATTCAAAAAGAGAAATACTGTATGTTTTCTGTCATGTACAGTATCAAGATTTAACAAGAGAACAGATATAAAAGTAGATGAGGAAGCTCTACGTGGAAAGGTAGGAAGATGGAAGGGAGACCTGAAAGATAGAAGGGGTAAATGTCTGAATTTGTGTCTAACAGATAAGCAAACTGAGCTCAGGGACGTCAGGCACCTGTCCTGGCACACAGAGCTACCGAACTGGTGAGAAGAGAATGGAGTCCAAGTCCTGACACTGCTCAGCAGCCTCCTGGCAGGCCACATCGTCATTGGGCACTGGACAAATGCACACCGCCGTCCAGCCAGGATTTTCCACACAAGGCCACTGATAGCCTTGGGGGGCACAGCCCTCCTTTCTCAGGTTTGAGCCAGAAAGAGGCTCGGCAATGTGCTGGAAGCCATCCTCTCCCTTCTGGGAAACATGCGGATCCACAATCTCCAATAAGAAAATTCAGCTGATACGTGTTCCCCTATTGAGAATTTACCTAAATCCAAGCTGGTTCATTAAAACTTAACAAATACTCCATAATTAATTCAGGGAATGTTGTTCTTCTGAGCAAGTGGAATGGCAGATACTTTTTTTTCTGTTTTGACAAAACTAACACCACACTTTATGAGTTAGGAAAAATGGTAACAAAGGTGGATTGACCATGCCTAAAGCCCCCTAAACACAGTGACAGAAAGCCCATAACCGCATGGTGAGTTAGATTACTCTTGTGATCCCCAGAACTCCCCAACAGGAGATGCCACCTGAACAGCTCCTCCTCTTAAGCTCTAGGGAAAAGGGGCCACAGAGTCCTCTGAGAAGCCAGCATAATGCCGAATATGTAATGCCCGGGCTCGCCCCTGACATACAGAGGAAACAGAGCTTACATCATTGCACCTGGTAGAACCGACCGAGCTGGAAGTAATGCACACTGACTGAGAACTCGCCTCACTTCCAGGCACTGTGCCTCATGCCTGTAATCGAAGCTAGAGAGGCTGAGATCTGAGGATCATGATGGTTCATCCAAGCCAGCCTGGGCAGGAAAGTCTGTGGGACTCTCATCTCCAATTACCCACCAAAAGGCCAGAAGTGGAGCTGTGGCTCAAATGGTAGACCACTAGCCTTGAGCAAGAAAAGCCCAGACCCTGAATTTTAAGTCCCAGGACTGAAACAGAACAACAAAGAAAGCACACACATCATACCAACACCTAATACCTTGGTGAACTGGATTACAAAGGCCTGACAAGACCTTTGTCTCACTGGTCTGCAGGTGACAAAGTGAAGGTGTGAGTAAGTCAAGTGTTCAGCAAGTTAAAGGATCACCATGGTCCGAGCCTGAGCCTTTTAAATCCTGGGACACGTTTATGGAGTCCTGCAAGACTATTTGAGAGGAGGAACTTTTCTTTTGTTTTTTTTCCCCACTGTTTATGCAACATCTCCCTCTCCACCCTGGAGGATAAAAGATCCCTTTAATCCCACTGGTTTTATTGAAGTTAGATTCATACCTCATTAGTTAAATTGTAACCTTGGAAATAGGAGCATTAGACTCCCAATTTGTCAGTTTGGCTTCCTTTATGAGAAACCACAAAGAAAGCCATGCTGCCTGAACCTAACTCTCAAGATGGCAAACATGTCAGGATCCACCGAGGAAAGCCCTTTATGTCACACAAGGGGAAACTGAAGTAAATAAAGCCAAGTGTATCCAGGCTGTGGAGACTCACACCTGTCATCCTAGCTACTTAGGAGGATGAGTCTAGAGGACTAAGGTTAGACACCAGCAGGAGAATCTGTGAGACTCCAACTCCAGTTAACAAGCAAAAAACTAGATGTAGGCATGGCTCAAGTGATAGAGCACCAGCCATGAGCCAGCCATGAGCAAGAAAGCTGAGAACATGAGGCCCTGAGTTCAAGCCTCAGTACCAGCACAAAAACAAAAACAACCACCACCACAACAACCAACCACAACAAAAAAAACCATATAACTTCGAGTTGGGTACTGGTATTCACATATATAATCGTAGCTAAGGTTCACAGCCATCCTGGGCCGCAAAGCCAACAAATTAGCAAAATAGCATGGCTGGTGGAATGGCAATCGAGTGCCAGTTGAGCAAGCCACCAAATAGCATGGGTCTGAGGTCTGAGTTAAAGCTCCAGAACATGCATGCATGCATACATCCATACATATATACATACATACATACATATGTATTTAAAACATAGGGTAGGCTGGGAAGGTGGCTCAGTGGTAGAGTGCTTGCTTTGCAAGCCCTGGGTTCGATTCCTCAGCACCACATAAGCAGATAAAGCTAGAAGTGGTGCTGTGTCTCAAGTGGTAGATCACTCCCCTTGAGCTGAAGAGCTCAGGGACAGGGCCTAGGATCAGCTTTCAGGCCCTGTGACCAACAAAAAACAAACAAACATACAAACAAAAACCTTAGGGCAACATTGAGTGGACACACACAAACTATAACAGTTTCTAGACATGGATGCAAAAGTAAATTAATAATCGTTATAGAAAAGAGAAAGAAGGCCAAGACCAAGACTAACAACCATGGGATTTCACTCTTACACATCTGATGCTTAATTACTCTTAAATAAGCAAACAGGGAAAGCTAGCCAAAGAGAAAACTATGAACTCAATCTGGCTTCAAAGCAGAGAGACGGGTTTAGGCAGGGACACCGTGATACCAGAATTCCCTCTTCTGTGTTCTCTGCCAGCATTGAGTTTAAACTTCTAAAAGTCATACTCCATATATTTTTTCAAACAGAAACAACTGAATTGTCAGAATCCAGCCATAGAAGCGCTTGTGGTGGAGCAGAGTCTAATGTGGCTAGAAGTGCGTCTTGGCCACCTAGAGCAGGGTGCATGTGACTAAGCAGAACAGTGATAGAAAAAGCATTTTCCAGAAACCACATGGAAAGGTAAAGGGGGAGAGAGCCACCTATCAACATGAAAGAAACAGGAGATGATCAACATGATACCCACACAACAGGCTGGCTACCTCTGTGAATCAATAGCTCTAGGGCTTGGGGAAGGATCTTTTGGAAACAAAGAAATGAATTGTTCAAGGCCTTATGAATGCAAATCAGAGACTCCTTGAGAGGTGAGGTTTAAGTCCACCTTAAGAGGAAGGCTACAGAGATGTGAG
>NW_012267318.1:34754-36501 GCF_000151885.1 Dipodomys ordii | reverse complement strand
TTTTGAGTTCCAAGTATATTTTAGATATGAGACCCTTGTCCATTGTATGGCTAGTGAAGATCTTCTCCCAATCTGTAGGCTTTCTATTGATCTTGCTTGCTATGTCAGAATCTTTTTTTTTTTTTGTTGGTTGTAAGGCTTGAACTCTGGGCCTGAGCGCTGTTGTTAAGGTATTCATAACCGACCTACTTTTCAATTTTCAAGGGTGAGGCTCCCTCAATGTACCAGCTGCCACTCTCCAGAGAGAAAGCTTCTTACCTGAATTACATAACATGTGCTTTTCAACACTCCATTTCTGTCTAATCAAACCAAGGGGAGTAATCTGTCACACCCCAATTTGGAATGGACAGCCACCTTCATGCCTCTCATCTCCAAAGAACATTAACACTAATAAAGAAGAGTTTTTGTGTTTGTTTGAAAGTCTTGAAGAAGAGGAAATGTGAGCCTATTACTCACCATCCCATTTCCCTCTCTACCTAAGGGAGAAAAAAAAAAAACTAATCAATTCTGAGTAATTCTTGGTGAAATTGCTTTCCCAAGTAAGGGCCTCGTTGGGAGGGGTGCTGAGAAGGGTTCATTCAGTGGGTCTAGACAGGAAATTGCTGTTCTGCATGGATGAGTTCTTTTCATAAATGAAGGTTTAGCTCTCAAAAACGTTTGGTTAAGCCAAGTACAGGAGCTTGTGCAGTGTCTCTTCCTACTCAGCATATGGAGTTTGGGAGGCCTGTATCAAGCAACAAAAAGCTGGACACTACAGTGTGTGTCTGTTACCTCAGCTAGTATGCATAACATATAAATAAGAGGATCATGGACCAGGCTGGCCTAGGCAAAAAGCTGGACCCTACTGGGGAGTGGAGAAGAGGAGGCAGAAAGGGTCATGAGCATGGCTCGAGAGATAGGACATCTGCTTAGCAGGCACATGTCTCTGAATTCAAATTGTACTACTGCCAAAAAAGTTGGCCATATTTCATGGAAAAATACTAAATTATGGTTTCCTATTGAGTTACTATAATGCTTAAGAGTTTTAAAGGAGTCAACCCTGAGAGACTAAGACATCTATAGCCCAGACAGAGGAAAGCTCTCTTGTATATTCCTCCTCTTTCTCTGTCTCTGTCTCTGTCTGTTTCTCACTCTCTCTCTCTCTCTGACACACACACACACACACACACACACACACACAGACACCACAGTGACTCCACCCCACCTATCCAATCATGATTCTCTGCATGGTCCCACATCAGATCTATTAGCCTATCCTATCATTTGTGTGGACTGGTTTCTCTCCCTGCTCCTGCTCCTCACCCTGCCCTGCTCTAGGGCAGGCATTCCAACAATTCTGCTCCCTTCTAGTAGCTGGCTGGGGCTGTGCAAACAGTGAGAGCTCCATGAATATCCATGAATGAATAGATAGGAGGAGGCAGGCAGGCATTAATAAGTAAAGCATTACACAACTTCCAGGCATATGATAAACTTGTAGGTGAAAATTTCACTATCAGCTTGGCAGGTAGGTCTGTTCAAAGCCCTTGTCTGTTGAAAGTGGCTGCAAGGCCCACTCTGGCCATGTGGGTTACAGTTAGTGGGCAGGAGGAGTGTTTGTAAATCCAGGCACAGGTCTCTAAGACAGACCTCAAGATAAGGACGGCTGGAAAGAGAAGGCAGAAAGGGCACGTTCCACAATTTCCAGTGCTTTCTTTCAAGTCAATCACCATAGGCAACACTCAAGCTGCACGGGTTCCCAGGAGTACAA
>NW_012267318.1:26036-34704 GCF_000151885.1 Dipodomys ordii | reverse complement strand
AAATGAATTGTTCAAGGCCTTATGAATGCAAATCAGAGACTCCTTGAGAGGTGAGGTTTAAGTCCACCTTAAGAGGAAGGCTACAGAGATGTGAGGCTTCTATTAAACTCATCCTATAACATTTCATATTCATCTAGAGGGGGCAAAATTATTTCTAAGGAATAATTTTGAAAAATGCAATTTCTTCTCCCCATTCTCCTTTAAAGCCTCAGCAAAATGTCAAAGCTGCAGGAATACTCTGGGCTCAGGGTCCAGAGGAAACCAGGCCATGGGAAGCACTTTCTCCTGAGTTGCAGAACTGTCGCGTCCACACAGTCCAAGGCTGTGGTCAGGATCGGAACTTGCTGGAAAGCTGGTATAATAGATTGGGAGTCAAAAAGGTCAAGGATTTTCTTCCTCCATTCAAGCATACGGGATGGGAGAAGGGGACCTCTTACTCTCTAGGCTATTTTTTTCTCTGGAAATCAGTTCCTAGGTGCTCCTACGTTGCTCTGAAGATCACCAGCACAAGCTGCTGCTTAGCAAAATGACCAGTGTTCACCTAGAAGGAGAAATGGCAATCCTAATGACAGTGCCACACACTGTGTCTACATCGTGCATTTACTTTGTGTCAAATCTCTTCCATCCTAAGTCTCATCAGCCCTTTCTCCTAACATCGTTTGGTTCAACAAGAAAACTTTCATACCCAAAGAAATGAATGAGTTGGTCCTCTAGTGGAACATGGTTATACTAAAGATCCTAAGCTACTTTGCGTTCTATGCTCCCGAGTTGTCTTCATGTGATCCAGATTTCATGTTAAGGTAAGGTAGGCCTTATACACATGGACATACACCAACTGCCTTTTGCAATCACCCAGTGTAACAACCACCAGTTAAAAAACTTGATTCCACAACAGAAATGTTATGAGGAGGCTTCAGGTTTCTTTTCCTAAAAGAACTAGCTTTGCACTTTGTTCAACACCCATTCTGAAAATCCCCAAAGCAAGTACTTCATCTTTTTTACAATTGTGGTTCAATAAATAATATCTTCCTTCCCATTCTGGGCTCTGTGGATAACAGTCCTCACCAAGCCAACTCCCTCAGAGGGTGAGAGGAAATGGGACACTTCTGTCATCATGGGGGGTTGGAAGGGACTGTCACCAGGCTGCTCCTGGGATCCAGATGGACAGATCAAAGGCACAGAATGTCTAAGACAAGTCTTGGCCCAAGCACACCACTGCTGCTACTCTAGAGCAAATTCACCTGTTCAAATGCAGGCCAGCCTAGACCCCAGTTCCCACCTCCCTAACGCCCATTGGCCCAGCCCCCACACTCTATACCTAGGGACCGATGGATGTGCTAGCACTGTTAGCCAGGGATATGCCACAGAGGCTCTTTCCTTAGTGTTGTCTATTATCCACACCATGTACCTAGGAGCTACTCATGAAATGAATGAATAAATAAAGACACTTAAGAATCTGAACCTCTTCAACTCTAGCCCAAGGGACCTGGGATGTAGCCCTTACTATGCACTACCAGGTGGAGACACATCAGCATCAACTTGGCCACAAAACTTCAGAGTACCTCAGCTCTCGGGGTCCACACACAGGAAAGAAGGAGAACAAACACCTGGGGCGGTGGAGAGGAGGGAAGCCATGCAGAGAGGCAGCTAAAAGTAAGAGGCAGAAAACGTATGGTAGACATCGGCTACTGGCCAAGCCAGCACTCCTAGAGAACATGCCACAAGCCCTGAGTATTAATCTGTTGTATCTTCTCAATGCTTTTTGTGGAAAGTAAATCAGCATTGAGTTTCCCCATGGGAAGACTTGGAATCAGAGAAGTTGAAATGACTGTCCAAAACCACATAGTTACCGATAATCAAGTTCTAAACCTTTGGAATCACACTTCAGGGCCCAAGGCTACACTTGACACATACTACACTACCTCTTCTGGGTACCCAGATTAAGGTGCAAAATCAGCATAGAAATCAATGTTCCAGCTAGGCACTGGTGGCTCATGCTTATCATCCTAGCTTCTCAGGAGGCAGAACTTGGGAGGATAACTATTCACAACCAGCCCAAGCAAAAATTGTGTGAGGTCTTGTCTCAACAGCTGAGTGTAATTGTTCATGCCGGTCATCCAAGCTATGTGGGAATCTGGGAGAGGGAAGAGGATCACGGTTTCAGGACAGCCCAGAAAGGAAAGTTCAAGAGACCTCATCTCAACATTGAAAACTAAACATAGTAGTATGGGCCTACTCCCTAGCCATGGTGGGAAACAAAGATAGGATCACAGTTGAGATCTGCAGCAGAGGCGGGGGTTGGGGGAATAAACAAGACCCTATCTTAAAATTTCCATTTCAAAACAAAAGGCTGAGATGCAGCTCAAGGATAGACCGTCTGCCTAGCAAGTGTGAAGCACTGAGTTCAAATCCTAGTACTACCAGAAATAAACAACAGAAGTTCAAAGGCAAAGCTGGAAATCGACAGGTTGAAAGTCCTTTCACAGTTAAACATGTCTCAGAGCTTTAATGAGCATTATGAATCTCCAGATGACCAGAGGACCTGCCATGAGAAGCAGCGTTAGCCTGGCCAGGCCTTAGGCTGGCTGCAGGAAGGAGACAGGAGAAGCCACCACCAGGGCAAGGTGGCAGAGGTCCATCCAGGAGCCTGCGGGGAAGAAATCTGGTCTACATTCACCCACCACTCCCTCCATCCCAGAAGCCTGCCTGACACTCTCTGCAGGAACACACTCTTCCTTATGGACTTTACACAAAGGAAGTCTGGCACCTGAGTTCCTCATGGTTCTCTTCAATTTTGAACTCTTTCCATCTCTACTGTGAGGTTTTAGCATTACATCAGTGCAACACAGACAGACACAATTTTAGATCCTAAACTCTGAAAAAAGCCCCTGAGAACCTGAAGCTGACAGCTGGGCACACCAATGACTCTCTCCAGGCCTCATTTTGGAGCCCAAGGTGAACACTTTGCTACTCTCTGCCTAGGAAGCAGCTGATGACTGATGACTGACTCTAACTAAGTGACAGCTCCATGAAACCCTGTTGTTCAAAGTTCAGCAAAGGAACAGAGATTAATGACTGCCCAGTAACTAGCTGTGCCCACCCACACCCAAGACAGGCAAAACTTCAGGGCTCATCAGAAGCGGAGCCATGCCCCTGACCACCCATTACCACCACAGCCCAGGACTCCAACATGGTGGATGACAGGATGCAGAAGTGACCCTAACATCCTACAGGAGTGTGTCTGACACCTCTGGTCACACCTATTGAGTTACCAAACAAGATCCTCTAAAAGTAAGCATCGTTTTCATGTCACTCACCTGCTCAGAAACTTCCTGTGGCTCCCCAGAGCTAAGAACATAAAGTGCAAACCTGGGAGACAGGTATGGAATACCCCTACATCCCGCCTCAGATCGCCTCTGTGACAGCACTAAACCAGAATGCCCCAGGCTGGTCCTTCCTTCCTCTTTCTTCTGCCCTGCTGCTCAACCCACAACCCTCTGAAAGCCCCTGCACCCCAAAAGTAGCCCATCATTGAAACCCTTAATATGCTTTTCAGTTGAGGCCCCTTATGGTACCCCATCATTTCTTAAGGTATTCTTAACAGATCTACTTTTCAGTTTTCAAGGGTGAGGCTCCCTCAATGTACCAGCTGCCACTCTCTAGAGAGAGAGCTTCTTACCTGAATTACATAACATGTGCTTTTCAACACTCCATTTCTGTCTAACCAAACCAAGGGGAGTAATCTGTCACACCTCAATCAGGAATGGACAGCCACCTTCATGCCTCTCATCTCCAAAGAACATTAACACTAATAAAGAAGAGTTTTTGTATTTGTTTGAAAGTCTTGAAGAAGAGGAAATGTGAGCCTATTACTAACCATCCCATTTCCCGCTCTACCTAAGGAAAAAAACAACTAATCAATTCTGAGTAATTCTTGGTGAAATTGCTTTCCCAAGTAAGGGCCTTGTTGGGAGGGGTGCTGAGAAGGGTTCAATCAGCGGGTCTAGACAGGGAATTTGCTGTTCTGCATGGATGAGTACTTTTCATAAATGAAGGTTTAGCTCTCAAAAACGTTTGGTTAAGCCAAGTACAGGAGCTTGTGCCATATTTCTACCTACTCATCATATGGATACTGGGAGGATCATGGTTCAGGGCCACCATGGCTAAAAACTTTGTGAGACCCCTGTTTCAAGCAACAAAAAGCTGGGCACAACAGTGTGTGTCTGTTACCTCAGCTAGTATGTATAACATATAAATAGGAGGATCATGGACCAGGCTGGCCTAGGCAAAAAGCCGGACCCTACTGGGGAATGGGGAAGAGGAGGCAGAAAGGGTCATGAGCATGGCTCGAGAGATAGGACATCTGCTTAGCAGGCACATGTCTCTGAATTCAAATTGTACTACTGCCAAAAAAAGTTGGCCATGTTTCATGGAAAATAACTAAATTATGGTTTCCTATTGAGTTACTATAATGCTTAAGAGTTTTAAAGGAGTCAACCCTGAGAGACTAAGACATCTATAGCCCAGACAGAGGAAAGCTCTCTTGTATATTCCTCCTCTTTCTCTGTCTCTGTCTCTGTCTGTTTCTCACTCTCTCTCTCTCTCTGACACACACACACACACACACACACACACACACAGACACCACAGTGACTCCACCCCACCTATCCAATCATGATTCTCTGCATGGTCCCACATCAGATCTATTAGCCTATCCTATCATTTGTGTGGACTGGTTTCTCTCCCTGCTCCTGCTCCTCACCCTGCCCTGCTCTAGGGCAGGCATTCCAACAATTCTGCTCCCTTCTAGTAGCTGGCTGGGGCTGTGCAAACAGTGAGAGCTCCATGAATATCCATGAATGAATAGATAGGAGGAGGCAGGCAGGCATTAATAAGTAAAGCATTACACAACTTCCAGGCATATGATAAACTTGTAGGTGAAAATTTCACTATCAGCTTGGCAGGTAGGTCTGTTCAAAGCCCTTGTCTGTTGAAAGTGGCTGCAAGGCCCACTCTGGCCATGTGGGTTACAGTTAGTGGGCAGGAGGAGTGTTTGTAAATCCAGGCACAGGTCTCTAAGACAGACCTCAAGATAAGGACAGCTGGAAACAGAAGGCAGAAAGGGCACGTTCCACAATTTCCAGTGCTTTCTTTCAAGTCAATCACCATAGGCAACACTCAAGCTGCACGGGTTCCCAGGAGTACAACCCTCCTAGACATGCTGTATAATAGTTTTCCTCTGGGTCTTAAGAAGGAGCTTTGGTACATACCTGGAATCCCAGGGATGTGTGTTGCCAGGGCTAACATGGTTCCAGAGAGAACAAAGACAAGAGGGAATCGATTCACTGTGGTTCTCCCTGAGTCTTATGTCACACACATAAGGCCATGGTGAGTGATTTGCATCACTCACCTGGTCCTCTTCATGCTGATGTACATGACAGAGCCCTCACAGGCCCAGCCTTAACCCCATGCCATCAGGGCGCCAACCTTCAAGCAAGCTTCAGAAACCGTGAATAAGTCATTTAACACATGATATCCCAATGACCCTGAAAAACATCTTCCAGGATTAGCCTTTTTTTAAAATGAAGAAAGCTTCATTTTTATGGTAACTCTAGGCACAGTAGATTCCAGGAATAAAAGCGCTGGATATGGCCCACAATTCTTTTTTATTTTATTTATTTATTTATTTTTATTGTGAAAATACTGTACAGAGGGGTTACAATTACATGGGCAAGATAATGAGTACATTTCTTATCAAGCATTGTAGCCTCCTCCTTTGTTTCCCATTCCCATCCCTTCCCATTCTCCCCCTGCCACCCAATCCTCCCCCCACCCCCCACCAAAGTTGTAAAGTTCATTTTTGACATAATGACGTGTACATCTCATTGTTGCAATGGGTCCACCTGTATCCCTATTGAAACGATTTGTTTTTCCCCTTCCCCTCCACAAATTATACCAACATCAAATACAGTGAAAGCAGGGGTTATACTGTGGGAGAAGGACATACAAAGCAACAAAGAAATAATCTTATAAATGTGTTAGAAACAATCATATGAAAGAAAAAAACATTTGAATACATATCTTAGGGTTAACATCACCTTATCTGACCTTTTCTGCTTGACTCAGACATACACTAGATATTGCAAATAAGGGAAACCATGGGACCTATGTTTCTTTGGGCCTGGCTTACTTCACTTAATATAATTTTTTCCAAGCCTTTCCATTTCCTAACAAATGGGCAATGTCATTCTTTCTGATGGAGGCATAGTATTCCATTGTGTATATATACCTTGATCCATTCATCTACTTAGGGGCATCTGGGTTGGTTCCATATCTTAGCTATAGTAAATAATGCTGCAATAAACATAGTCGAGCTGGTAGCTTTAGTGTGGTCTTGTTTGTAAGCATTTGGGTAAATGCCCAAAAGTGGGATTTCTGGGTCATAGGGGAGCTCTATGTGGAGTCTTTTGAGGAACCTCCATACTACTTCCAAAGTGGTTGAACAAGTTTACACTCCCACCAACAATGCAGTAAGGTTCCCTTCTGTCCAAGTCCCCTCCAGCATCTGTTGTTATTAGAGTTCTTGGTTTTAGCCATTCTAACTGGAGTGAGGTGGTATCTCAATGTTGTTTTGATTAGCATTTCTTTTATGGCTAGGGAGGTTGAGCATTTCTTCATGTGTCTATTTGGCCCACAATTCCTTAGGTAAGTCTGAGAACCATTTTACTATTAAAACAATAAAATAGGCAATCAATCATGGTATTGGTCAGTTCAATTTTTTAATGGCTTAAATATATCCTAGACATAATCTAGACAAATAACCAAGTTGAGAAAATAATTTCTACCATTCCACTCATTTGAGTCCCTGCAGTCAAGCAAATAAGAGAGCTTGCTGGCCTTAGTAAGAGCTTGTCAGGAAAGAAAAGCAGGACAGCATTTCTCACAAACAAGACAGCAAGAAAGGTTACATCTGTTACCTTGGTCATAGGGCTTGTTGGCTTTCTAGTTCCTGAAATAACCACCCTACAAAAGCAAAAGCAGACAACAAACGCCTGGTTTCAGAAGGCTTCTCAGAGAACTGCCTACAAGCTTGCCTTTCCCTCCATTCCCCAAATACACAATGGCAAGCACAGCTTAGAATTATTTGCCCAACCAGGCATAAGCACGCAACCCAAAAGATCAATGTATTTGTCACATTCCTCTTTCAAACCACATGAATCAAACCATTTCACATCAACACAGAAGCAGCATCGCTCATCATGGTTTGACACCGCTTCACAGACACCTTCTCAGTGCAAGTGGAATTTACTATCAATTATACCTCAGGTGATACTTGGCCACTCTCACTTAAAATTAAGCCTCTGTGTCTGTAACAGAGATAATCTACCTGTCAACATTTCTTTCACAGGGTGACTCATATCTCCCCATGCACAGTTTCCCAGCACTCAGTGAACCTAAACACAGAGGACCTTTCAAATGCTACAGTCATCCATAGCATGTTAATGATTTAATATTAATATCCCTTAATATTAGTGATTAATAACTATTAATTCTGCCAAGTCAATTTTCCATTCTCTAGTGCCTTCATCCATTTCTTGAAGACTATAATTGGATAAAGTAGGCCCTTCCAATTATTACTGAGGGTCATTCAGGGTATTGTTAATTGAAAAGCCTAATTTTTAAGTGAATATTAACTATAACAAGCGGTATATGGATGATATTTGTCATGTGCATACACTGAATTTTAATGAAAAACGTATTCCATTGCTGTATTCTCCATTCCTTTGTGGTTTAAAAACCATTTTATTTGCTATCTTTTGATGTATTTACCCATCATTAGTCTTTTATCCATCTTTTCCTTTTGGATCTCTTCAAACCCCACAAAGTGGCAAACAAGTTCTATGTGGGAGCACACACATAGACACACACATACATATGTGTATGTATATATATGTATATATGTGTATGTGTGTGTATATATACATATGTATATATATATATGCCTTTAATGTACAGATTTCACCAGTAAGTGAAAATGTGATATTTGCTCTTTGAGCTTGGTTTATCTCACTCATCGTGATCATCTCCAGCCTTATCTACTTTATTGTATATGATAGGATTTGTTTCTTTATAATGGAGTCATATTCTAAGGTATATTTGTTTTACAAGTCTTTACCTATTTTTCAGTTTCTAGGCACTTCAGCTGAATTCACCATTTGCCTGTGTTAAACAAAGCTGGAATAAACATAGTATGCATGAGTCTTTTTTGTGTATTGATCATTGAGATATATCCCAAATAGTAATGTGGCAAGGTCTTTTTTTATTTATATGTATTTTTATTGTAAAGATTCTGTACAGAGGGGTTACAGTTACATTAGCAAGGTAATGAGTTCATTTCCTATGGAGCATTGTTACCCCTCCTTTGTTTTTCCCCTAATATCCCTTTCTTCCCTACCTCCCCAACTCCTCCCCCCCTCCCCACCTCCCCGCTCCCAACAAGTTGTAAAGTTCATTTTTAACGAGGTGTTTTGTACATCTCATTGTTACAAAGGGCCAACCTGCATCTTTGTTTTAGCATTTTGTTATTCCCCTTCTCCTCCCCAGATTAAAAAAAATGTATATAAAGATGTAGGGCACCAGAATCCAATGCAGTGAAAACAGGGGATAT
>NW_012267318.1:15366-25366 GCF_000151885.1 Dipodomys ordii | reverse complement strand
TGAACAAGTTTACAGTCCCACCAACAATGCAGTAAGGTTCCCTTCTGTCCATGTCCCCTCCAGCATCTGTTGTTATTAGAGTTCTTGATTTTAGCCATTCTAACTGGAGTGAGGTGGTACCTCAATGTTGTTTTGATTTGCATTTCTTTTATGGCTAGGGAGGTTGAGCATTTCTTCATGTGTCTATTTGGCCCACAATTCCTTAGGTAAGTCTGATAACCATTCTACTATTAAAACAAATAATAGGCAATCAATCATAGTATTGGTCAGTTCAGTTTTTTAATGGCTTAAATCTATCCTAGACATAATCTAGATAAGTAACTAAGTTGAGAAAATAATTTCTACCATTCCACTCAATTGAGTCCCCGCAGTCAAGCAAATAAGAGAGCTAGCTGGCCTTAGTGAGAGCTTGTCAGGGAAGAAAAGCAGGACAGCATCTCCCACAAACCTGACGGCAAGAAAGGTTACATCTGTTACCTTGGTCATAGGGCTTGTTGGCTTTCCAGTTCCTGAAATAACCACCCTACAAAAGCAAAAGCAGACAACAAATGCCTGGTTTCAGGAGGCTTCTCAGAGAACTGCCTACAAGCTTGCCTTTCCCTCCATTCCCCAAATACACAATGGCAAGCACGGCTTAGAATTCTTTGCCCAAGCAGGCATAAGCATGCAACTCAAAAGATCAATGTATTTGTCACATTCCTATCTTTCAAACCGCATGAATTAAACCATTTCACATCAACACAGAAGCAGCATCGCTCATCATGGTTTGACACCGCTTCCCAGACACCTTCTCAGTGCAAGTGGTATTTACTATCAATTATACCTCAGGTGATACTTGGCCACTCTCACTTGAAATTAAGCCTCTGTGTCTGTAACAGAGATAATCTACCTGTCAACATTTCTTTCACAGGGTGACTCATATCTCCCCATGCACAGTTTCCCAGCACTCACTGGACCTAAACACAGAGGACCGTTCAAATGCTACAGTCATCCATAGAATGTTAATGATTTAATATTAATATCCCTTAATATTAGTGATTAATTACTATTAATTCTGCCAACTCAATTTTCCATTCTCTAGTTTCTTCATCCATTTCTTGAAGACTTTATAATTGGATAAAGTAGGCCCCTCCAATCATTACTGAGGGTTATTCAGAGTATTGTGAATTGAAAAGCCTAATTTTTAAGTGAAAATTAACTATAACAAGCAGTATATGGATGATATTTGTCATGTGCATACACTGAATTTTAATGAAAAACCTATTCCATTGCTCTATTCTCCATTCCTCTGTTGTTTATCAAGCTTTTTATTTGCTGTCTTTTGATGTATTTACCCATCATTAGTCTTTTCCCCATCTCTTCCTTTTGGATCTCTTCAAACCCCCCAAAGTGGCAAACAAGTTCTATGTGGGAGCACACACATAGACACACACATACATATACGTATATTTATATGTATATATATATATATATACGTATGTGTATGTGTGTGTGTGTGTGTGTATATATATATATCTTAAATGTACAGATTTCACCAGTAAGTGAAAATGTGATATTTGCTCTTTGAGCTTGGTTTATCTCAGTCATCGTGATCATCTCCAGCCTTATCTGCTTTATTGTATATGATAGGATTTGTTTCTTTATAATGGAGTCATATTCTAAGGTATATTTGTTTTACAAGTCTTTACCTATTTTTCAGTTTCTAGGCACTTCAGGTGAATCCACCATTTGCCTGTGCTAAACAAATCTGGAATAAACATGAGTATGCATGAGTCTTTTTTGTGTATTGATCATTGAGATATATCCCAAATAGTAATGTGGCAAGGTCTTTTTTTATTTATATGTATTTTTATTGTAAAGATTCTGTACAGAGGGGTTACAGTTACATTAGCAAGGTAATGAATTCATTTCCTATGGAGCATTGTTACCCCTCCTTTGTTTTTCCCCTAATATCCCTTTCTTCCCTACCTCCCCAACTCCTTCCCTCCCTGCCTCCACCACGTTGTAAAGTTCATTTTTAACAAGGTGTTTTGTACATCTAATTGTAACAAAGGGCCAACCTGCATCTTTGTTTCAGCATTTTGTTATTCCCCTTCTCCTCCCCAGATTAAAAAAAATGTATATAAAGATGTAGGGCACCAGAATCAAATGCAGTGAAAACAGGGGTTATACCATGGGAGAAGAACATACAAAAGAAAAAAAATCACATAGTACATTAAAAACAACAATGGCAGGGTCTTAAGCTAAGTCTATTTGTAGTTATTTTTGGAACCTTCATACTTCACCAGTGTATTTCACACATGCATACACTATGCTTGAATTAGATTGACCCGCTTTTTCTTACTCTTCCTCTACGTGGCATTTTCTCAACAGCATATTTTTAGTGAGTCCATGCTGCTCTCTTCATTGACAGAGAGAATGTATTACAGAAATTTGCATCATCTAACACTCTCTTTTCTCACCTCCTGATCTCATAAAATAATCCAATGACAAAAATGTCTTATCTGTATGTATCCCATGTATTTTTTGCATATGTTTTCACACATAAGAGAGCAAACACATGACTTTTCCTTCATGAACCTGGCCTGAAAACAATATAACTTCATCTTAATGGATGAGTACTACCCAATAGTGTATATATGCTGCATTTCTCAATTCATTCAATGGTTTTGGGCCAACTGTTTCCTTAGCTCAGCTCTTGTGAAAAGTGTTACAAGAATGTGGATTTGCAAGAGCCTCTATTATATGCTGATTTACATTCTTTCAGGTACGCGCCCAAAAGTGTTATCACTGTATTGTGAGGGAAATCTATTTTCAGATTGTTTTTTTTTTTTTTTTGGGTCAGTCCTGGGGCTTGATCTCTGGGCCTGGGCACTGTCCCTCAGCTCTTCAGTTCAAGGCTAGTGCTCTACCACTTGAGCCACAACTCCACTTCCGGTTTTCTAGTGGTTTATTGGAGATAAGAATCTCACGGAGTTTCCTGCCTGGGCTGGCTTTGTACCTCTCTCAGATCTCAGCCTCATGGGTAGCTAGGATTACAGGCATGAGCCACCATTGCCCAGCTCTATTTTCAGATTTTTGAGGAACCTCCATATCAATTTCCATAGTGCTTGTACTGGTTTATATTCCCATTAACAGTGCATCCTTACTAGTATTACGGTCATTTGTGTTCTGGGTGATGGCCGTTCTGATTGAGGTTAGATGAAATCTCATGTGTTGGTTTGTATTTACTTAATGGCAATGGATTTTTGAACACTTCTTCATGCTCATACTTTTTTCAAGGTATGTCTCTTCAGTTTATTTGCCCATTTGTTGGGTTACTCAGATTGTTCCCCTTTCTGCTAAAATTTTTTTTCTCAGTTATCTGGGCCTGGGTGTTATCCCTCAGCTCTTCAGCTCAAGGCGAGTGCTCTACCACTTGAGCTCCAGCACCACTTCTGCTTTTCTAGTGGTTTATTGGAAATAGGAGTCTCACGGTCTTTCCTGCTTGAGCTGGCTTTGAACCCAGATCCTCAGATCTCAGCCTCCTGAGTACCTAGGATTACAGGTGTGAGCCACTGACGCCCGGCATTCTGATAAATTTTTAATGGAAATCAGCAAGGAGGCATTTCTAGTGCCTTTTCAAAGTTTTATTTCATTAATTTTATTCTGAGTGGTATTCAAATTTTTAATGGAAATCAGCAAGGAGGCATTTCTAGTGCCTTTTCAAAGTTTTATTTCATTAATTTTATTCTGAGTGGTATTCAAACATACATATGGGCAATAGGGTTAAGTGTTAATTTACAAGGAGTTATTTACTCTCATTTTTGGAGGGGGGCAGTGCATGCTTTGTGTCTGGTCCAGCTGAGCTTTGTGTACTACTGCTTCTATTTATGCTTTGCTCACATTGCTAGGTGTGAGAGATGTGCACCACCGATCCCAGCCATTGTGTGTCCCTTGTGGCTAATATAATACCTGTGTACTGCTTTATTCAGCAATTTGATGAAATAGACTTCCATGAACTTGTATTCCTGGGCTAACCTTGAACCATAGTCTCCAATCTCTTTCTTTATAGATAAGACAGCAAACTTCAGTCCTATTTCCTCTCAATTCTCTGAAATGATGGTTTGAATGATTCATCAATTTTCCCCAAGTCCTCTCTATCACTCTTGCCTTCTGGACCCAAATTTAGTATTCGTCAGAAAACATCCAGCCCCCTAGTCATTGTGTCCAACCTCCAGTGGCAGGTAAAAGATCCATGTAATCTCATTTATCAGAATATATACTATGTGATAAGAAGATTCTGAGATATCCAAAGTTAAGTTACTGGCCATAGGATGGAGCACGAAAGAGAGAAGCAGAGTGCAACAATAGCTTTAAGCTAAACTAAAGGGGAAAATGCTTCAATTGATTCCTTGTATCCTGGTTTAGTTACCAAGAACTTTTTGTTCCCCTTTATAACCACTCAAGTAGGAGCAAATTTCTCTCTGGACCACCATCTTGTTCAGGATTCCACCATGCCCTACCCGCCCTGGCTTTGTGTTGTGCTCTCCTTTTTATTTATAGCTAATACAGGTTCAGTGTAAAATATTGTCCCTTGATACTCCGGTTCTCTCTCTTGGGTGGGCAACTTTCCTGTTACCTGTCACACTCTCAGTAGGGAAATTGAGCCAGTACCAACTCTTATTTTTAGCTAGCATTTGTAAGAGCTTAGTCAAACCTTTTATTTCAGGGATCTTTTGTATCAAAAGAAAGGGCAAGGTAGTCTGTGTGCTGAGATGTAAAATTATACCGTGGCATCTGACCTTAGTACATCCTTCCCACTTTCAGTCTGCAGTCTTTAAGGAGAATAGTTATGCCTTTAATTCTCCAACATTCCATTCCTCATTCTAGAGTGATATAACGATGACCAGTACATTCTGTTTGGGGTTGCCATGGGAGTGAGCATAGGAATATTTTTAGTCTGAACGGATACAGACATAGGGTAAGGGTCTCCGCAAGAGCAGTCTTAGGGTGTGCCCTGTATGTCAGCTGGGCATGTCCTCACATCTGTACCAGGGGTTAAAGTAAAAAGAATGAGTTTTCTGAGGGAGGACTTGTGAGATAATGTGAGGAAAAGAGTAGGCTGGTGGAGGGGATGTGGAGGAGTGAGGGCTGGCTGGGGCTTTATGAGGCTGCTAAATATGAAGGCTTTGCTTTGTGGTTAGCTAAGTGTGTGTGTGTGTGTGTGTGTGTGTGTGTGTGTGTGTGTGTGTGTGTGTGTGTGTGTGCTGGAAATGGAGCTTAAAGCCAGGGCCTGGGCACTGACCCTTAGTTTTTTTCCTCTCCAAGCTAGCACTCTGCCACTTGAGCCACAACCCCAAGTACAAGTACAGCTTTTGGTGGTTCTTGGAGATTAGAGTCCCCTGGGTTTTTTTCAGCCTGGTTCTGAATGTCTGTCTTCAGATCTCAGCACCTGAATAGTTGGGATTTCTGCTGACTTTGAACAGACCACCTGGAGCCCATTGACCTTGAAGATTAGTCTTAACCAGCTGGGTTTAGGGGGAATGAGGAACCAAAAAGAATGAAAAGTAAACAAAACCCAGAAACTTCTTAGCCTAAAAGGCAGTAGGAGAATCAGCTATGATCTAAATCTGTTACACAATTAGATCATCCTCTGTGTCTAACCATACATAAGTTGAAAGATTGGAGACAGGCTGAGGCCTTTTGCCTAACCATTTCCGGCTATCCCCAGGCTCTTCTGTGTCACAGCTCCCACAGCAGAAGCAGGGCTGGCTCCAAAGCTTGCTCTTTCATGGCGTCATCTAGCTCACATTTCTGGGGCACAAGTGCTGGACTGTGAGCACTAGGAGTTTTGGGTTAGCGGGATACAATGCAATACACAAAAGTGTCTGCTCCAGGTCCAAAAGTCAGAATCAAAATTTTACCTAACTGTACTTATTTATTTATTTTTACAAGAAGTATTTTCCTATTTATTTTCATATTACTTTTTTCTCTTGAAGTGTGTAAGAACGTACTGCACATCTCTGGTGTCCTTGGTGTAGAAATCCCATAATTACTTATTAAATTGCTTATGTATTTGGCAATGTGTGTGTGTGTGTGTGTGTGTGTGTGTGTGTGTGTGTGAAATGCTAGGCAATGTCTTTTTCCTTCCTGTCCTGTCCTTCCTGTTCTTACCTAACATATATCCATTCTGTGAAATATTGTAGAATGTGCCACTTCCTCACTCATTCTTTTTATTTCTATTACAAAATGTTTCAAAATTGGACAAGCATATTTACCATGAGGTAAATTTAGCTTAACACTGGATTTCTTTACATTTCTAGGTCCTATGCAGCAAATATATTTTCTCTTAAGTTGTCTTATATTCTAGTTAATGTCTGCTGAAGACTCAAAAATTCCTCTTCTGTTGTTTCTGTAACTGAATTATGAAAAGTAATTACAGAATGTATGTCTCACAGGATAGGTAAGATCTAAAGAATTATAGATCTCATTCTTTCATAGAATTTACAAGGCTGAGTACTACCTGAAAAGTTCCAAGTGCATGTGACTTTCCCCCTAATATTCAGTATATTAAGATTCTTCAACGCAATCAGCATGAAATTTTTATGTGTTTTCCTTCTCTTAGGTCAATTTACCCAGTAATTCAGTGTACAGATATCTCCGGATTATATTGTAGAAATACAACAAATCTAATATGTAAGTCACAGGATTTAAAGATGCTAAATAATAAGTAAAAGGGCCAAGCTTGGTTGACAAAATTGGGAATATACCTATACTTTATTAATAAATGAAAACTATATGGAAACTATAGGTAACACATTCACAAATTATAGACCTTGTATTGTACTGTGGTTTTTCTTTCTCTTTTTGAGGTCATGGTACTTAAACTCAGGGCACTGGCACTGTGCCTGAGCTCCTTTGCTTCAGGCTCATGTTCTAATGCTTCGTCGCACCACATCTCCATTTCCACTTTTCTTTTTTTTTATTGTGAAAATACTGTACAGAGAGGTTACAATTACATGGGCAAGGTAATGAGTACATTTCTTTTATTTTTATTTTTTTATTGTGAGAATACCATACAGAGGGGTTACAATTACATTGGCAAGACAATGAGTACATTTCTTATCAAGCATTGTTGCTTCCTCCTTTGTTTCCCCTTCTGATCTCCACCCTGCCTCTCCCCCACCGCTCCCTCCTGCCCTGCCCAGCCAAAGATGAAAAGTTTGTTTTACAACATTACCACTTGTACATCTCATTGTTGCAATGGGTCCACCTGTATCACTATTTAAGTGGTTTGTTATTGCCCTTCCCCTCCACAAATTATACCAACATCAAATACAATGAAAGTAGGGGTTATACTGTGGGGGATGGACATAGAATTCTAATCAAGCATTGTTGCCTCCTCCTCTGTTTCCCCTTCCCATCCATTCCCATCTGCTACCCCTGACGTTGTAAAGTTTGTTTTTCGACATAACGACTTGTACATCTCATTGTTGCAATGGGTCCACCTGTATCCCTATTTAAATGATTTGTTTTTTCCCTTCCCTTCCACAAATTATACCAACATCGAATGCACATTTTCACTTTTCTGTTTGTTCGTTGCAGAGACTTTCTAGCTGAGGCTAGAGTCAACTCTGAATGTAAGATCTGCTGTACAGCAGCAAGGAATACAGACTTGTGCCATCACCCCCAGACTTCCTGCTGTTAATAATACTACAGTTGGGACAGTGTGACGGGTGTGTCTGAGAACCTATAAGTGGCTATCCAGCTGCAGCTGGTGATCCCAATATGAATAACTGGTGAGTAGATTTACTTGTCATCTGATTTACTTGTCATTTTGGAGTAACAATACACAGTATCTATGAGAGCCTAACAGTATAATTATTTAATTATTTCCAGTTTTGAAAATAAATACTCAAGAGAAGAGAACAAAGAAACTTGCTCAGATCCTGTTGTGAAGTGAATTACTAGAAATTAAAATGCTAAGACTGTGACCATGCAACTCCTAATAACTAGTTAGAAGTGAGGAGGATTTCAGATATAAAGTAGCTACGGGAGCTAATGAATGTTTCAATAAACCACTACTCTTCTACCTAAAATGCCCAACATCATGTTGGATAGAAATCTTGCTTCCAAATTACAGATCATTTTCCCTATAAGAGAATCAGGACAGAAAGCCAACAATAGAGCAAGTGAACAGTAAATAGAGAAGAAAATGGAACCAAAAATTCATGTGCTATATCACCTTGAGTTTCCTTCTAATTTGTGAAATGGAAAAGAGTAAACATGGAAGCAGAAATTTAGATGGTACATCATCATAAGTTCCTAAATAGCTAATGAGTGCAAAATATGGAAAGCAATGAAATCCCAGTAAACATGGCGAAGGTTCATTAAGAAATAGATTTTTCTCAATCTGGCATGAGAGCTGTGTTTGGAAGAGGATAACACTTGATTTGAGCAAACTCACTCATATGTAAGCAAACCCAGGAAAGACATCCTTGCATATAAAGTATATAAAGTTAGTTGTCGGTGAATTAAACCTAATTTGGATAAAAAAATTAATGTATCAATTCACACGGTCTTTTGTTGTGTAGCATTTAATGCTTCAGTGTTCACGACCAGGAGAACATAGTGCCATGGCGAGAGCTGGACATACAAGGAGAGATACCCACTTCAGATAGGTATCTGTACAAAGATGTCCAGAGACTTGGCACAACGTGTGTGGGATCTCTTTGGAATGTCACAAGAGTGCAGTTTTTTCTGTGACCTTCTGTCCTCCTGCAACTTGACTGAATGACTAAGACAGCAGTGAGGAGATAGAGTTCTTGTGGTTCTAAAGAGCAGTAAAGAGGCCTCTTAAAAAACACTGATCACAATGCCTGTGTGTGGGACTCTGCTCAAAAGGGTTGTTCACATTTACTATTACTGAAGGAGCACAAGATCACAAAGTAGCTTCTACACTAACAATATACCTCACAGCACTGGGGGATATGGGCCTCAAATCAAAATGGCCTGCAGCCATTTAGCTCTTGCCAGGGCTGTAGAAAATAATATCTCTGCACAGTCATCTTTATCCTCTTTTCCTGGCTGTGGAAAAGTGTTTGGCCCTTACACTCATCCTCTAGATTTCTGCCTCATTTTGCACATGAAATTCTTTCTGTACACTTCATGCTAACTTTTTCAGAAATGTGAATCCAAGGTTTCTGACTTGATGAATATTGTACAGACAACATTTACCTTGGGTAAAGGTTTAAATTCATGGCATCAAGACATGATCGTTACTCCTGAAATGAGCACAGATTGGGTTTTTTAATGAAATCACAATATCTATAAAAGAAATTACGGAGTGTATGTTCTGGTGGTGGTGGTGGTGGTGGTATGTGTGTGTGTGTGTGTTTCTGTGTGTGTGTGTGTGTGGTGGCAGGTGTGAGGGCTAGTAAATTGGCATTGAGCACCTTCTGCTCTTGTCTTCCTGACTGATTCTTTCACTTTTGAGCTCTACATTTGTTGCCCATCATTTTTTTGGTGAATTGGAAATGGCCTTTCAAAGACATTCCTACTACGAGTGTATTCCAATTCCTACCATCTAGTCTCAGCCCTCCCTGTAAATATCATCATCAAGGTGAGCCAGAGGCTCACCAGTCACTTCCTGGACATCTGAGAGTACAACACTATGAGCCAGGATAGTCAAAAGCACAACCTTTTCTTAAGCAGCTTCATCTAGCCTTCTGTAGTCAAACCTCAGTACTGCACAGAGACCTGGCAAGGATAGGAAAGGTGGCGATGTAGCTCAGATAAGCAATTGTTTGCCTAGCATGCAGAAGGCCACGGTTTCAATTACCAGCACTTGAAACAAAAACTATGATTTTTTTACAAGTTGTCATGTCCAAAACGAGCTTTACAACGTCGATGCAGAAGGGGGGGAAGGAGAAGGATTGGGATTGGGGGGTCAGCGGGGAGGCTGGGAAGGGATGTGAAGGGTAAACAAAGGAGGAGGCTGCAATGCTTGGTAAGAAAT
>NW_012267318.1:6547-13178 GCF_000151885.1 Dipodomys ordii | reverse complement strand
GTGTGTGTGTGTGTGTGTGTGTGTGTGTGTATTTGTGTGTGGTGGCAGGTGTGAGGCCTGGTAAATTGGCATTGAGCACCTTCTGCTCTTGCCTTCTTGACTGATGCTTTCACTTTTGAGCTCTACATTTGTTGCCCATCTTTTTTTGGTGAATTGGAAATGCCTTTCAAAGACATTTCTACTACGAGTGTCTTCCAATTCCTACCATCTAGTCTCAGCCCTCCCTGTAAATATCATAATCAAGGTGAGCCAGAGGCTGGATGAAATTGGAGATGAAAGATATATCCAGAGCTTTGTGTGCCAGGTGCTCCAAACCCTACTTAATACAGAGTTCTGCTCCAGGGAGGCTGGCTTGAAACTCAAACATTGAACACATTGCTCAGAGCCCTTGCTTCAGGCCTATATTTTCTGGCCATTGTATGAAGGGCATGAAAACTCTTACAATGTAGAACCTACAAAGAATGCAAATGGATTTATCTACATGTGGCTGGTTTTGGGATGAGGGATACGATGGCTTCATATAGTTTGGTAGTTAACTTTCTCTTTCAATTTCATGGAAGGGTTAGAGGAGTAGTGGTGTGAGCTCTGCTCTAAAGGCCTTGTAGAATCCCATTGTAAAACCATCTGATCCTGGGCTTTTCTTAGATGGGAGGTCTCTTATGGCTGTTTCTATTCCAATGCTTGATATGGGCCTATAGAAAAATTTTTTATTTCTTTTTTTTGGGGGGGGGTCCGGTCGTGGGGCCTGAACTCTGGGCATGAGCGCTGTCCCTCAGCTCTTCAGCTCAAGGCCAGCGCTCTACCACTTGAGGAACAGTGCCACTTCCGGCTTTTTTCTTTTTGCTCATGTGGTGCTGAGGAATTGCACCCAGGGATTCAGGCATGCAAGGCAAGCGCTCTACCACTGAGCCACCTTCCCAGCCCCCCCAAATTCTTTAATTGTGTAAAAAAGCTTTCTTTTGCAGAGGTAAAAAGGCACTTACCTCAAGAAATTAATTTCATTTCTAGGGAAAAATGGAAATACCTTTCTTCATTTAGCTAGGTATATAAAATCTTTCCATTTCTACCCATTTATGTGAGGGAAACTGTAGCTAATTTGAATGAAAAACTGTTTATGAATGCACATGGTATTTGACTGTGTACCATTTAATCCTTTAGCGTGGATCAAGGAAATGCAACAGAATGGATGACAGAAGGATCCTTCCCTAAAAGGTCAGATATCTGTATGTACATAACCATATGGAAATGTACACAGAGATTAAGCATAATTTCTAGGAACTATTTTCAAAGTATTGGCAGTGTAGATTATGTCTGCAATATCACTCCTTTCCCATTCTTATTGGATATGAGGAATGAGTCTCAAGAAATTGTTTAATTCTTTTAGTGAGTTGTGAGGACAAACTCCTAGAAAACTCCCACACAACCTGTGTATGAGCGCCTACTACTATTAGTTGTGTTCCTTTGGTATGACTGCGATGACACACAATCCCATGCATTTTGTCCCTGCCATAACAGTTTTGTCACAGGTTAAGAAATGGAAGTCTCATGGCAGAGTGACTATAAGTTAGCTTCATTTTGAAGGGTGTAAGGATCTTTTGTCTACCTCTTTTCCACAGTTTGCTGGTTATATACAGTTCTTTGATGGGTACATTGGTTGTCTAGGTCTTGAACTGAATTTATGCATAATCCTGTCATTGCGCAAAGTTTTAATAATGTGGTTCTAAGGTTTCTGACATCATGAATGCTTTTTGAGCACCATTTATATTTAGTAAACAAAAATCCATGTCATGAGGTCGAGTTCCTTACTTCTCACATCAGTAATGATGGGATTCATTAACAAATTCACATTTCAAATGAAAGAAATTGGAGACAGAGAGAGGGTGTACTATGTGTTGGGGGTTGCAGTGACATTATGGCTTCAACTCAGGGCTTTGGGAATCTTCTGCTTTCTTGCTTATGACTGAAGCTCTGCTTCCTGAACCACACTCGCAGTACACCATTTTGCTGATTAATTGCAGATGGACTTCTGCAGAAATTTCCACCCTGGAGGGCTTCATATTGATACCCTCTGGTCTTTGCATCCTCTATTTATAGCATTATATCTAGAGCCAAAGGCATGCACATCCATCTAAAGTTATGGTGATAGCATACTCAGAAGTATCATTGAATAGGCAAGCCTAGGCATAAAGGATCACATTACCATGAGTACAGTAGCAGCAAGTAAGAGCTCTGGGTTGAGGACTCAGTACTGGAGAGAGGGTGTGGCAGGGACAGAAGAGCTAGACATGTAGCCCAATTGGCAGACCACCTGTGTAGCATACATAAGGCCATAGTTACCTTACCTAGTAATGTCAGAAAAATGTGTAATTTCTTTCCCCATTGTCCACTTAATGTTTTCTATGCATTTGATATGTCCACAGGGAGGACAGCGACTTAACAGCCGTTATTGTTCAAGACAATGAAAACATCTCTAATTGGTGAGTTGAGGTTTTGGTCATCTGAGCAAGAAATCATTTTGGAGTTATGGTGACTATTCAGATACACAGGAATGCCTATCAATAGCTGCCCGTCATCATGATCTGTTTTGAAGCTAAGTAGAAAATGAGACAGGAGGTCAAAAGACTTCGTGGTGTGCTGTGAACTCAAGTTCTAGCACCCAAAATCCTGGTCAGCTACTCAACATGAGCCAAGGGAGCTGGCAATCACTTTCTGAAACAAAAAGGAAGTCGCAGCACTCTACAGAGTCCAGGAGAAAGGAGCTCATCAATCCTGAATTGATGCTACCTTCTCTTGAATACTTCCACCCTGAAAGGCTCCTAATCACACTGAGCGGGAGCCCTGCTTTTACACTGCTGTCCCTTGTCCCTATGTGGGAGACCAGAAAGACAGCAGGAAACAGAGAGCATCTGCAGTGTGGAAACATATATGGTACAGAATTCTTGAGTTCCTATGAAGTGAGTTGATCCTAAACAGGAAGAGGTCATTATACACCAGGTTAGGTTAGACATATTACGTCATATTATTCACTTTTAGAATGTAGTTCATGCTTATCTTCAATATTTGATTACCAAGTGTGTTACTTTAATGATAAGAAAATGTAATATTGCCATTATTCCAAATCAAGGGTGAAAAGCGAACCAAAAGTTAGAGGAGAAAAAAGAGTCCTCTATTTTATGACTGGCAGAATAATTCCACCCAGAATATGAAATCTAGGAATTCATGTGATATCTGACTATATGTGTTTTTCATTCCTATAGCACATCAGCATATGAATTTTGTTCAGCACATGGTGATGGCAGTGCTACTGAAAGGTAAAATATAAATAAAGCCATAATAATGTATGGATAGACAAGTATATAGGTAGAAGGTTATGCTAATGATCATGTACACACATGTATATGTTTGTATAGGAATATACATGTACAGACACAAGGACACATATGAATGCACATACACTTGCCAGGGACTGAACACTTGGACACAATTGAAGAAACACAATTAAAAGTCAGGTGGAATGAGTGATAGAGTGCATGGCAGAAAGTGAAAAACCCTGTGTTGGAACAACAGTACTGCTAGGAAGATGAAAGAAATATGTATCAGGAAGGGGCTGTCTGCCACACATGCCTTTACCACATAGCTATATGCTAAGTGGAAATTGAGTGTAATCTCATTTAGAAGCCAGCTTGGGAGACAAGTTATTGAGGCCCTTATCTCAACTAGTGATACTGATGAAGAAGCTCACAGCTGTATTTCTCCCTATCATGAGCATAGGTAATCAGATCTTAGTCTGAGGTCACTTCCAGCCCTAAATGGAAGGAAGACCTTCCTGGAAGGATATCTAAAGCACAAGAGGACTTTGGCCACCACTCAGGTGGTAGAGCCTTTGCTTAGCTGGCAAACAGACAGTACTGGCTAATGTAAAACGGTGAAGCATTTCAACAAGCTCTTCTCACTGGGAGGTGTAAAACATTAGGGGTTATTCCTTCTGTGGGACTCCACCACAAACTCCTGTACCTAATACACCACAAACACCTCACCCTATGACACCATTCTATCTTGTATTTCTGGAATATCAACTTGAGTTACCACATCAAAGTTAGTGTGCGTCACAATAGCATCATTTGGTTTTCATTTGCTTCAAATAAGTTTAAGATCCTTATTGGTTATCAATCCTCTGATAGTTCAAGTGCCTATCAGTTAACTTTCATGCATTCTTATAATTTCTAAAGTTCTCTTTCTTTTTGTAGTTCTATTTCTTTGTAAAAATAAGATTGATTGATGAATAAAATTTCTTTCTCAGTGTCTTGGTATTTGGTTTGTGGCTTTACCGATGATCTTCTGAAAGAAGATTTCTTTCTTTTTTGGGGGGGCGGTGGGAGTCCAGTCGTGGGGCCTGAACTCTGGGCCTGGGCGCTGTCCCTCAGCTCTTCAGCTAAAGACTAGCGCTCTACCACTTGAGCCACAGAACCATTTCCGGCTTTTTTCTTTTTGCTTATGTGGTGCTGAGGAATTGAACCCAGGGCCTCAGGCACCTTCCCAGCCCAAGAAGAATTATTTCTTTAGCTAGAAGATGAAATGTTTCTAAGTGTCTCCACGACAAATTTGGATTGGAGTAAAACCACTGATGTTTTCTCATGGACATTTTTGTTTGAATGATCCTTCCTTGCTAGCAACGGATATGAATGTGCCTTACTTCTTGTGCTCAAGTGTATGTCACCTCATAGATTGAAGGATTTTGGTTTCACAGAAGAGTGTTTTCTGGTATTATGTACCTGTATCTTTAAAATCACTATTCCTAGTTTTTTTATTTGATACACTTGTCATAATTTTCTGCCCTTCTTGACATTTTTCCAGTGTGTGCTGCAGTCTGTTTTTCTTTCATAATCACAGCAGCTTGTTATCACTTTTGGAATGTTTTCCAGTAAGAGATTTTTCCATTCCATCCTTACTGTTGAAATGGGTGTTTAGTAGACAGCACATACTGGGTCAGGGATTTTCAAATTTAATCCTCTAACAAAATCTGCCTCTTTCACTAGACAGAATAATCTATTTCACCCTAAGCTTCTGATGGATCACCACAGGCATAATGCTCACATTCCCATTCGTTTCTTTTATATATCCTTGTTTCTTTTCTCTTTTCATGGGTCCTTGTTTCTGTCCTCCCTGGCTATTCCACAGCTGCCAATACTGGACTGCTTCTCTTCTTCTTTGTGTATCTCACTTAGAAAATGACGCTATATAACTTGCAATAACAAAACCGAATGAGTGACAGAAAGGATCATACTAAAACGCTTGATAATCAGTCAAATATATGTAGTCCCAGTACAGACAAGCTAACTTTCAACTTGAAATTAATGCCATCATGAAGGTCTACCATAATATTAAGGAAATGTTGTTAAATGGGGGACAGTTACACAGCCAGTACTAAACTATGTCATTTCATTTTAATCAAATTGATGACCTAACTTCATCTACCATCTGATTTTAACTACTAATATGTACACTGTCATATGAAGTAGCAATCTTCCATGAGTAGTGAAAATTGATCAGTTCAGGTATAATGTAGACAGCTATTTCGCTGAAAATCTATGCTAAAAGCATTATCTCTGCCTATATATTCCAACACTTCCCTATCCTGAAAGACATGGCAGTAGCACTTAATGTGGGATCTAATATTGAAATGTGAGTCACAAACCACGGAAATTCTAAATGTATATGTAAATACACACACATCTACATTTTCACACATATTTCTAAAGGCAGAATGAGGGAAAGAAATACATATGTGCATACACAAACAGATATCAAAATGTTAAACAAGAGGTAGGGGGATCAATGTGGCACAGGCATATGATCCCAGCTACTGGGAGACATGGCTAGGGATATCATGGTCTGGTGCCACACCTGGTCAGTGCAGAAAACACTACTGAAAACACTATATCAAACACAGAAGGAATGAGATTTTTGGTTCAACATGAAAAACGTTGCCAGAAATCAGATTGACCACTGTTCAAACCCCTTTACTCACCAAAGGAAGGGAACAAAATAGGGGGAGAGAGGAAAAGGGAAGGAGATGTGTGATCACCTTTAGGAGTCCCTTGAGTCTTTGACACTATATCAGAATCTTTTCACTGAGAATTCTGTGGACATCTTTCTTCCTTCTATAGAGCAAAGAGGGTAAGACAGGAACGGGTCATGAGCAGCATCTTTTTCTAGTCAGTAGGTTAGTTACTCTTCATCCCAACTCCTGACCAATGGAGTCAAACAACCAAAAGGTATTTTGGAGCCAAGGATTGGAGATCTAAATAGGAAGATCAAAGATCACACATGAGTTCTTCTTTATCCAGAGCTAGGTCATCTTGTGAGACTGGTGGCCTAATCCTCATTATGTGGAGCTCTTCTACCATAAGATATTGGTTATCAACTCAAACCCATCGTCCATTGTTTAGAGCCCCTACATCAGCCTGTAGTTTCTTGATCTTGTGGTAGAGTTTGAAGACACCACAGATAGTGATCTTCAGGAGTTGTTGCTTAAAATCAGTATAGAAGGGATTTGTGCTTAAGACAATACAATTGAACTGGAAGAACAATCCAGAAAAGATGACAAATCTACTACGGTAGATAAAATGAG
>NW_012267318.1:0-417 GCF_000151885.1 Dipodomys ordii | reverse complement strand
TACAAACAGGCCAGCACATGGTGTGGTACAAGTGTGTAATCCCAGTTACAGAGGAGGTATAGGTTGGAAGACTTCATTCTGAGCCAAACATGTAAGTCTACTGGAAAAATAAAGAAAAGCAAAGAGGGAAGAGGACATGGCTCAAGTGTTAGCGCACTTTCAGTAGCAAACCCAAGAGCCTGAGATCAAGCTCCAGTACTGCCAGCATCTGAAACCTAATTTAGGTAGTTCATTTCCAAAATAAGCTACCTAATATTTCCACATGATAAATATTTGAATTTACACAAAACAGCCTGATGCTGCTAGCTCATGCCTCTAATCCTAGGTACTCAGGAGGCTGAGATCTGAAGACAATGGTTTGAAGCCAAGATTGGCAGAAAAGCCTTTCAGACGCTTCCTACAGTTAACTACAAAAAA
>NW_012267317.1:4090945-4091639 GCF_000151885.1 Dipodomys ordii | reverse complement strand
CTGTTCTTCCTCTTCCTCCTCCTCCTCCTCTTCCTCCTCCTCCTCTCCTTCATACCCTGTGAGAGAGACCCTCGGCTGCAGGTTGTGGGTGGGTTAGGAAGTCTCTGAGTCTGGATGAGTCTTGGGATCTCGCTCAGGGCATCTCCATCAGTGCTGTGTGGGTACTGAGACTTCCTCTTGGGCTCAAACATCTAGCCTAGACCTGATCCTTTACCAAGGGGAGGGGAGGGGCAGGTCAGCTCCTCAGGCCCAGGGATCCCTGAGGAATTCAAAGGCCTGGGAGGGCTCTACCCAGAACCTCCCTACTGTGCTCTGTCTCCTTCTGGTTTGCTTCAGTTCAGTGCCTGGAGACAATGAATTTAAGTCCCAGTACCAGGGTGTACACACACACACACACACACACACACACACACACACGTGAGCTCATATTGGTGTGGGCAACATACAGAGAGAAGGCTGTAGATCTTCATCATGAGAGAAACTGCAAGTTGGTCGTTAGAAGGACACTGGATCCTGGTTTTGTTTTTTGGCTTTTGTTTTTTTTTTTTGTCGGTCATGGGGCCTGAACTCTGGGCTTCGGTGCTGTCCCCGACCTTTTCAGCTCAAGGAGAGCGCTCTCCCACTTGAGCCACAGTGCCACTTTATTGGAGGTGATGATGGTTTATTGGAGATAAGAGTCTCATGGACTTTCCTG
>NW_012267317.1:4089000-4089305 GCF_000151885.1 Dipodomys ordii | reverse complement strand
ATTTTCTTGTAGTGTTATACATTGAAATCTGGTGAATAGGTAGGTCTAAATACCTACATGGTTTATTGGGCAATTGCTAAAGGAATTGATTATCTTTGTGCCTTTTTCCACAGAAGGAAACAAAATAGCCAAAGAATAGGAAAATCTTTTCTTCAAGGGCTACAATAGGCTAACTAAACTGTCAACTGTCATCCAGTGCCGTGTCTCTACTGCCCCCAGCTGTTCACCTTTTGAATTTGCTATGGCAAATTCTTCTGGTTTTGGTTCTGGTTCAGTGTGGAAATGTTCATGTTTTCTTTGACTCC
>NW_012267317.1:4085410-4088573 GCF_000151885.1 Dipodomys ordii | reverse complement strand
TAAATGATGTGTAAACAGGCACAATATTATTTAACAATTTATACTGGAATTAGAATGTCCAACTTCTCTATCAGTGATTAAAACATTTTTTAAGAAGAATGAATAGCATCTCAACAGAAGAGATAAAATGGACTCATAAAAGTGCTCAATTAATACAAGAGAAGACAGGGAAAAATATAAACTAAGAACTGATAAGTTAAAAAAAACTTAAAAGCCATAAAATGGAGATGTTAATTCACTATTATCAAAACTACATTAAATTTGAATGAGTAATAGGTCTTAATGGAAACCCAAAGATTGCTAGATAGGATTGATAACAAGAAGCCCCACTTAAAGGATGCCTTTAAAAGCATACTTTAAAAATAAAAACTTTCCTGGCCAGGACAAATAAAGCCAAGTTGCTGATATCCAGAAAAATAAATAAATAGTAACGTTAGAGGCATAAATAGGCTAAAAATAAGAGATGATGATGATGATGATGATGACTGGTACTAGGGTTTGAAGTCTGGGCCTCTCACTTGCTAGACTGGCATCTACTACTCAGCCATGGCCCCCTACCATTTCCTCTTTCTTTTTCTATTGATTGATTGATTATCAGTTGTGGGGCTTGAACTCAGGGCCTGGATGCTGTCCCTGAGCTCTTTTGCCTCAAGGCTAGCTCCCTACCACTTTGATCCATAGCTTCACTTCTGGTTTTCTAGTGGTTCATTGGAAATCAGAGTCTCATGGGCTTTCCTACCCCAGCTGGCTTTGAACCACCATCCTCAGATCTCAGCTTCCTGAGCAGCTAGGGTTACAGGAGTGAGCAACTAGTTCCTGGTGCTTAAAGGAACTGAAGCTCTACACGTGGGGCTCCAAGTGCCTGGGGTGCCCGGCAGGGACCACCATGCCCACACACTGGTGCAGATAAGCTTTGATAACTCTTTTTTAACCAAGTTGAAAGGATGCGCGTGTGCCATCATTAATTACTTTTTTACAATATCCAAAAGGAAACAGTGGTTATATTAATATTAGAAAAAGAGAATCCAGAACAAGGAATCAAGATAACAAGGGATATCACTTAACTATAAAGATGTTAACTCACTAACTAACAATCCTAAATGTATATTTTTGAAACACGAGGAGGAAAACTGAAAGAACTAAACAGTTATATCGATGAAGATCTACAACTGCCAGACTGCCACGTTTCTCTCCATAACTGGTAGACACAGTAGTAGAAAATCATCACGATTTTTTTCTTTTTGTCAGTCCTGGGGTCTGAATTCAGGCCTGGGCGCTGACCCTGAGCTTCTTCAGCTCAAGGCTAGTGCTCTACCTCCTCTTGAGCCACAGTGCCACTTCCGGCCTTCTCTGTGTATGTGGTGATGAGGAATTGAACCCAGGGCTCATGCATGCTAGGCAAGCACTCTACCACTAGGCCATATTCCCAGCCCCATCACCAATTTATTTCTGAGATAGAAATAAAACTTTCTGCTGGAGCCAGCTTGAACTGTTCTCCTCCTATTGAAACTTCTCATGGTAGCTGTGATGGCGCATAGGTACCACCCTATCTGTTAAGACAGCGTATCATGAACTGTTTTTGCCTGGACCAGCCTCAAACTGCGGTCCTCCCAGCCTTCACCTGCTGAGTTGCAAGGATTTCAGGCAGGAGCCCCTGGCACCAGCTAGTATATGGAAATTCTAAAAGATCAACTTTCTATCCAAGATGGAGACCGGATTACAACAAATAATTGTGTGTTATGAATACAAATAAATAACATAACTGCAAGGAAGGGGTTAGGAGAGAAACGGAGCTGACTTAAGTAGCTGAAAACAATGTTTTGGCTGGCAAGGGTAAGGCTAAAGGCCAAAGGAGCTGTGTACCAAGCACTATAGTTGGTAAACTGGTCTCTCACGAACCATATGACACTATCTTGTACTGTACAACAAATAAACACTTCATAGCCAGCCTTCTCTGTATTAGAGAAAATGATACAAAGAAGAAAAGGGATAATGCTTGAATAAATCCTGGTGTCTTGGACTGGTTTCTTTCAATAGAGAAATAAGTATAGGCATGTGTGTGTGGTAGATTGTTGTGCTGGTTAACTTGCCTGGATGGAAGACACTGAAAAGGGTGTTTCTGGTGTGTCTGTGAGGACATTTCCAAGTGGCTCAATGAATCAGGTGGGGAAGACAGTAGACAATCATCAAATAGGCTGAGAACCCTGACACTCAAAGACACTGGACTCCAGCTTTAGATGAACCAAGATGGCCTCTTCAGGACAAGTTGATATCTAGTGACACATACACCGAGTTACTCAACACATGTAAAACATCTCCCACTGAGGTTTATCAAAGCTCACAAGAGTTCGATTTCCCCAAACATTTTGGATACATTAGGTTAAATGGAATACTTCTCACATATTCTGCTCTTTCTCCTTGAGAAAGGGAGAGATGTAATGTGGAGTCACCTGGTAAGTCTTGTGAGGCCTCTTTCTGTGCGCAACACTGAGAAGTCCAATGGGAGGCAGATGTAGGTATTAATAGATAATTTAAAATTATTGTTCAGTCACAATGTGCCTTGGCTTTTATCTCAGAAGGGGCACAAAGAACAGACTAACAAAATCGTCTCCACGCCTCTTAACGTATTTATAGGCAAGATTAAAACACAAAACTTTGAAACAGAATTCACAGTGAACATGGTCTCATTCTAGCAAAGTCTGCAGTCATCTATGCATACACAAATAAGTTTATGAACTCTCTTCCATCCAGTGAGAGATATGCTTCCAAAACTTAAGTTACTGATAAATTGTTTTACAAATGCTATGACATATTTACAGTGTTCTGGTCAATCACGTGTTATTAACTAATGTTAAATTTTTTCACACTTAAATCATTGGAGTAAAGCTGGGTACGGGTGGCTCGCACCTAGCTACTCAGAAGGCTGAGATCTGAGAATTGCAGTTCAAAGCCAGCACAGATAACAAAGTCTGTGAGAATTTTATCTCCAATTAACCGCCAGAAAGCCAGAAGCGGTGCTGTGGCTCAAGTTGGTAAGGTGTTAGCCTTGAGCAAAAGAAACTCAGGGACAGTGCCCCAGTTCAAGCTCCAGGTTTGGCAAACAAAGAAGAATCATGAAAAATGTTTTGTCATTAAGAACAACAAATATAGGGGCTGGGAAGGT
>NW_012267317.1:4084496-4085208 GCF_000151885.1 Dipodomys ordii | reverse complement strand
AACAGCAAATATAGGATGCTTTTAAAAAAAATCTAATAAAAGCAAGGAAATAATAATCACGGCTGGTTGTGGTGGATGGTTTGACGTTTGAGGCCAGTCAGCAAAAAATGAGTCTCATCTCAACATACAGGCTGGATGAGATGTGTGCCTCTCATCCAACTACACTAGAGACATAGAAGAATCACAGCCCAATGTGATGCAGGAGAAAAGACAAGACTCTACTGCCCCAGTACTGGGGTTGGATGTGAGGCCAGCTTGAGCTACACATCAAGAGCAAACAACAACCCCTGCAGGAGGATTAAACTCACAGCTATAAAAGCAAGGCAACAAACCAACCAACCAACCAACCAACCCAAAACACTTAAAATAGATAAAAAATAGACAGGCACCAATAGCTCATGCCTGTAATTCTAGCTCCTCAGAAAGCTGAGATGTGGAGAATAAAAGAAGCCGGCTCTGATAGAAAAGTCTACAAAGGCTTGATCTCCAAAACCAGCAAAAATCTAGGCTGTGAGTATGGTGCAAATGGTACAGTGCCAGCCAAGCAAGCATGTTGAATTGAACATAAGGTCCTGAGTTCAAATCCTAGTACACCAAAAAGTTGAAACATTTTAAACCTATGTTCTACAAAGAGTTGACAAAGATGAAGAATGCAGACGCATTGTCCATGGCTTCTTGGCCCTCACATCTATGAAAGGGTCTTAGCATCCTT
>NW_012267317.1:4084087-4084446 GCF_000151885.1 Dipodomys ordii | reverse complement strand
ACTGATAAATTGTTTTACAAATGCTATGACATATTTACAGTGTTCTGGTCAATCACGTGTTATTAACTAATGTTAAATTTTTTCACACTTAAATCATTGGAGTAAAGCTGGGTACGGGTGGCTCGCACCTAGCTACTCAGAAGGCTGAGATCTGAGAATTGCAGTTCAAAGCCAGCACAGATAACAAAGTCTGTGAGAATTTTATCTCCAATTAACCGCCAGAAAACCAGAAGTGGTGCTGTGGCTCAAGTGGTATAGCACTAGCCTTGAGCTGAAGAGCTGAGGGATAGTACCCAGGCCCAGGGTTCAAGCTCCACAACTGACAAAAAATAAAATAATTGGAGTCACAGAACTTTTTT
>NW_012267317.1:4052356-4080522 GCF_000151885.1 Dipodomys ordii | reverse complement strand
GGTGATGGAAAACGATCTCCAAGCAGTGGCGGTATGCTCAATGTTCAAGTAGAACTAGGTAGGGAAGAGTTGAGGTGCAGTTTCTCCCCCCAGTAGATTATGGGTACAACGAGTAGCCGACCTCATAGAGGAGAAAAGCGGCTGCGGTGTGTTGTAGCTCCTGGGGCCGGGGCGGCTCTGTCTCTGGTGAAGGCCGAGCTGCTGGGTCAGGCATGGGCTTCAGGCCTGCTCTCACTTCACAGCTTCACTTCTGTGTGGACCAGGAGCCACTGCTGGTTACAAGCAGCTGGGCAGCCTACGGACCAGGCCAATCCCCATGCCCCCCATGGGTTCCCAGCACGGTCCCCAGCGTGGGGACACCAAGCCAAGGGGGTCCCTGAATCAGTGTCAGAGAATGGGGTCCACAAACCCCACACTGAGTTGTGCGCTCGCGTGGGAATGCTGAGAGAATCGGGCATCCTGCCTGGTGTCTCGCCTCTCAGACCCTTCTCAGCACTGAGCTGTGCGTGGAAGGAAGAGAGAGGGAGGAATCCTCGAGACCCAGACCCAGCTACCGCAGTGTGGCTGGGCAGCAGGCACCGCGCCACCCCCTGGACAGCTCCCCCAAGCCAGGAAATAGAGACGGGAGAGGGTTCATTACTTGTAACAAGGAAGGCGGACGCTGAGGATCAATTCCAAAGCAGTGTTTGCCTGAGTCAAAGGCAGCGGAGACCTTCTTACTGGGGAGAGTCAAACGTATTCCTATGAACGCACGCGTGTCCGGATGGGGAAGATTTGTCAGCTCTCACAGACCTGGGAACATCCTGTGCTCTGTGCAAGGTCAAATATCACAGAAAAACAACAAAAGGCAGAGGAAGAGGCCTGAGGTCGGGGAATTTAGTACTAAACGAGCAGCTTACTCAATGCCAACTACAAAGAATGAGTGGAGATTTGGGCCTGGTTTTTGTAAGTTTCTCTGAAAGGCTTTACTTAACAACAACAACAAAAAACCCTCCAAAGGTATGTATTAAGAGATATTTAAAGGAGCAGCAGATTATTCTATACACAGCTTGCTCCCTAAAACAACACCTGGCAAACGTCCTACTTCAGAAGGGAAATGTTTTTGCAAAGCTGACAGTTTCCCCTAAACTTAGTTCTTCTTCTCCTTCACTACCTCCTCCTCCTCCTCCTTCTCCTCCTCTTCCTCCTCCAGCTCATTCTCCTCCTCTTGCTCCTCTTCCTTTCTCTTTCCCCTTCCCCTAACCCTTCCCCCTTATCCCCCTCCCCCTCCTCCTGTCCCCCGCCTCTTCCTCCTCCTCCTCTTCCTCCCCTCCTTCTTCCTTTGCAAGCCATTCTTTTTGGATGAAGTTCCCATACCTCCTCCAGTAGCTGGAAGCAATGGAGCCTTGTCCCATCATCCCAAAGCTTCCATAAAATCAACTCTGGGGCTTTTCAGGGCCAGACATGGAGCAGAGAGGGCAGACCCTTGGGAAGGAACCAAGAAGGAGGAGGGGAGGCTCAGCCCCTCTCCTGCCTTCCTCCTGGCTGCCCTGCCTGTCCCAGAAGCCCAGTGTGCAAGCCCGGCCAGGGCATGCAGCTCTGATCATTGTAGCTCTTCAATAGACAGGACGGGGCTCAAGGGGTGGGATGGAGGCCGTGCCGCCACCACCATGTGGCATCTGGAATCTGGCCTTGATGTTCTAGGACTCGATATCAGCTGAAGGTGACAACACAGAGTTAAAAGCAGTGTGTGTGTGTGGGGGGGGAGTTATTTTCTATTTAGGCTCTGAGTGATTTTAAATTCTCCAACAAATACACGGTATCCTAAACAGGCTGGAAATGCTGTGCATGGCCTCGCCCAGCACGTGACGTCACCCCTTCTGCACATAAACAGCTTGACCACCAAGGCCAAGTTGTGCAAAGAGACAAATAGCCGTCTGGGTTTTTCAAGGAAATAGGGTGGGGATGGAGGAGGGTTGGCCTCTGGTGCTCTACAGGAAATAAAAACAGAATCTGAAGACTGGTTCTAGGCTCTTCACTCAGGATGTAGGGAAATGAAGGGTAGATACAGAGAGGACATGGATGGGAGGAGGGGCAGAGAGAAAGACTGTCTTCCTACAGAGACAAGAAGAAAGAGGGAAGAACAGGAGGAAGAGGAGGAGGAGGAGGAGGAGGAGGAGGACATACAACGATGACACTGCTAATAGGAACTCATTTGCCAGAATAAAAAAGAAAAGAGTCTCTGTGCCATCAGACCATGAAAGGACTTCTGTAGAAAGCCTGAAGCGTAGGAAGGAGAAACGAATCCTCTCCGTAGGGAAAGAGGCCAGTGCAGGGACCTCTTGTGACTGACATCTTTGGCTCAGCTCTGCTCGGGTTTCTTCTCACTGAAACTATTTTAAAGTTGTCTTTGTTTTCTGGAGACAAAGTCTTGCTCTGTGGCCCTGTCTGGCCTCGCACTTGCAATCTGCTTAGTACTGATTTCGTCTACCATTTACTGTGGACAGAGCTCCTTCGCCTCACGGCCCTTCTAGTTCCCAGAGTCAGCAGACAGCCAGGATGCAGCTCAGCAGCAGGCGCCGCCTGCTAGTGTGGCAGCGTCATGCAGCCACTGCTGTTCTTTCAGACTGTCTCAGGAATTCAAAAAAAATGAAGTCCGTGGCCAATAAAAGGTGAGCGGAAAGGACTTTATTCAGGAGAAAAATATCCTGGTCCAAGGCTTCTGCTGCTCTTTCTTAGGTGGTTGAGTCTAGGGTTGGTTGTTTTTTAGTTGTTTGTTTTTTAATACCTTGGCTATACAGCTTAGGTAACAGGCAATTTGGAAGGTGGCATTTTATTGGTCAGGTCCTGGGACAGCCTGACTGGTTGTTAATTCTCAGTCAGGACCCTAGGACAAACCCTCCCAACAGAGTCACAGGAAGGTGATTGGAACTTGAGGAAGTAAGAAGCTAGGGTAGGGTGGCTGGAAATGTTGTCTCTGTCATCTGGTTTCCACTCGCCAGGTCTCGATGCTGTCCTGAGGCCCTGGGTCTTAACTAATCTACCCTTCACTCCTGTGTCAGACTCTCGGGTACTGTATTAGTATGCCAGGCCAAAATTCCTTTTCACTACACATGAACAAATCACCAAAAGGATTCCATATCTGAATTCTCCCTACCAGGCCATCCAGAGGTGACATTAACATATCAGAGGTCCTTGAAATTTCCTGAGCACACAGATCACCTGGGATTCGGGGATTAAGCAGATTCTCACCTGGCCTGTCTGGAGAAGGGTGGACTCTGTACTGGCTCCAGTGTTATGTTGACCGTGTTATGGGAAGAAGCCAGACTATCCCTCTTTGCAGATGACATGGTTCTGTATCTAAAGGACCCCAGAGACTCCACCCCTATGCTCCTAGAGCTGGTCAATAACTTCAGCACAGTAGCAGGATACAAAATTAACCCACAAAAATCAATAGCCTTTTTATATACCAACAATAAACAAGCAGAGAGTGAAATCAAGAAAACAACTTCAGTTTCAAAAGCCTCAAAAATGTACTTTGGAGCCGGGCACCAGTGGCTCACGCCTGTCATCCTAGCTACTCAGGAGGCTGAGATCTGAGGATCCGGTTCAAAGCCAACTTGGGCAAGAAACTGCATGAGACCCTCCAATAAACTACCAGAAAACCAGAAGTGGCGCAGTGGCTCAAGTGGTAGAGCACTCACCTTGAGCTGAAGAGCTGAGGGACGGCATCCAGGCCCAGAGTTTAAGCCCCATGACCGACAACAAAACAAAACGAAACAAAAAACAAATGTATTTTGGGATAAATCTAAACAAAGAAATGAAATACCTCTATAGCAAATACGATAAAAATGTGAAGAAAGAAACTGAAGAAGATAACAGGAAACAGAAAGACCTCCCATGTTCATGGGTAGGTAGAAATAATATCATGAAGATGGCCATACTGCCAGGGGTGCTTTATCTACAAATTCAGTGCCATCCCCATCAAGATCCCAATGGCTTTCTTCACCGAGATAAAGAAAACAATCCAAAATTTCATATGGAACAACAAAAGACCCTGAGTAGTCAAAGCAATTTTAGGCCAAAAAGCAATGTTGGAGACATCACAATTCCAGACCTCAAAGCCATAATAACCAAATCAGCTTCGTACTGGCACAAAAAACAGGCCCAAAGACCAATGACATAGACCAGAAGATCCAGAAATAAAACTATACACTTACAGTCATCTGACATTTGATGAGAGAGCCAAAAATGTATATTGGAAAAAGACAGCTTCTTCAATAATTGGTGTTGGGAAAACTGGATGTCCATATGTAGAAAACCAAAACTGGATCCCTGCCTGTCACCTTTTACCAGTATCAACTCTAAATGGATCAAACACCAGTGTCAGACCTGAAACTTGCAAACTACTGCAAGAGGACTAGGAGAAACATTAGAATTTATCGGCATAGGCAAGAACTTTTTGCAGAGTCTCAGGGGCACAGCAGATAGGAGACAGACTTGACAAATGGGGTTACATCAAACTAAAAAGTTCCTGCACAGTAATAGATATAGTTACTAAACTAAAAAGACGGCCAACAAACTGGAAGGAGATTTTTAAGCTATACATTCAACAAGGATCTAATATCCAAGAAATCCCTCCCCCCAAATTAATAACCCAATCAATAAATAAGCAAAAGAAACTTCTTGGAAGAAGCAAAAATAGCAAATAAGCACATGAGAAAATGCTCATCAAGCCTGGCCACAAAGGAAATGCAAACCGAAACAACATTGAGATTCCATCTTACTCCAGTAAATTAGCCAACATCAAGATTTTGAACAGCAACAAATGCTGGTAGGGATGCGGGGTGGGGAGCGGGGGAGAATCTCTACTGCACTGTTGGTGGGAATATAACCTAGTACAGGCACTCTGGGTGGCAGTTTGCAGGTTCCTCAAAAAAACACAAAACAAACAAACCAAAAACAATAAACATAGAGCTAAGATCCAGCCATAGCATTCCCGGGCATCTACCCTGAACATTACAACTCAGGATGCATTAAAGACACCTGCACATCCATGTTCACTGCCGCACTATTCACAATAGCTGGAAACAGCCCAGATGCCCTACAACAGATGGGTGGATGGAGGAAATGTCCACACACACAATGAAATGTTACTCACTCCTTAGAAAGAATAGCATTTTATCATTTGCAGTGAAATGTATAGTCCTAAAATGAATCATGTTAAGTGAGGTAAGCCGGGCTCAGGGAGACAAATGGCACCTGTCTTCTCTCATACGTGGAAGCCAGATCTAAAGTGCAAATGAACATGATCATTTACACAGAGCTTTCTGCATTTACATACCCGTTGACTAAAGGAGAGGGGTGTACTTAGGGGAGGAATCCAAGGACATAACTCCTCTGAACAATTAGGTACTGTTGATCAAAACAAACACTAGGAAACAGACACGGGTATCTGGAGGGGCAAAGGGGAAGCATAGAAATGGAGGGAGGAAGGGAGAGCAAATTCAATCATTGTGTTCAATGTACACTATGAGAAAAATGAACTATATGACTTGTAGGTGAGGACAGGAGGGAGAAATGAGGGAGTACATAGGAAGGGGTGACATGGCCCAGGAAGTGTTATACTCGTAATTTGACTTATGGAATTGTAACTCCTGCAGACAACTACTTAACAATAACAAATAAAAAAGAATATAGCTGGGCGGTGGTGGCCCACGCCTATAATCCTAGCTACTCAGGAGGCTGAGAGCTGAGGATCTTGGTTCAAAGCCAGCCCAGGCAGGAAAGTCTGTGAGACTCTATCTGCAATTAACCACCAGAAAATCAGAAGTGGTGCTGTGGCTCAAGTGGTAGAGCGCTCACCTTGAGCTGAAGAGCACAGGGACAGTGCCCAGGCCCAGAGTTCAAACCCCACGGCGGACAAGAAAAAGAAAGAAAGAAAGAGAGAGAAAGAAAGAAAGGAAAGAAAAGAAAGAAAGGGAAAAAGGAAGGAAGGAGGGGAGGGAGGGAGGGAGGGAAGAAGGAAGGAAGGAAGAAAGAAAGAAAGAAAGGAGAGGAATAAGAATTCATTTGTTCACTGAAAGAACATTTATTAATACTTCCTGGGAGGCTGGCTTGTAATAGGTCTTTAGTAACTGGGACCCCTAGAGATTCTACCACGCTAGGAGAGAAAATGGACCACCCCAAGAGCCAACGTGCTAGAAACAAATCTTATCTCCCAGGAGAAAGGCTTTCCCCTCATGCAGTAGCTGGGGCCTAGAGCAAAATCTACACGTGTCTATCCCTGGGTTTTACTACAGCTTTTCTGTAAGATCTAACACCCTCTCAGGCAATCTGGAGACAGACCACCAATTCCCTCTCTTCACATTTTTAACCCAACTGTAAGTAAATTCATGATTCTCCATTGTCATACACAGAAGGTCTTTTTTTCTCTTGATGAGGATGAGTGTTCCAAACCCAAAGCCAAATTTGACGGGCAGGAGTTCTGGTTAACAGGGGCAGGACCAACATCGCCTCAGCTTTCCCTCAAAACATGGAGAAGAAAAGGATCCTGGGGAATAGCAAGCCATGAACCTGCCCCTCCACTCCAACCGCAGGCTAGGGCTGTGCATGGCGCCACCCCCTGGCGGATGTGACCTGCACGAAGCATCCTGTCCCCTGTGCCCAGGCCTCACAGGCCTGCCCACCACACCTTCACCTTTCCGTGCACCGTTTCTCCCTCCTCACCTGATCTTGGCCGGCCCCAGGTTCAGACATGCCCCATCGGGCGTGGGGTGGGGGGTGCTGCTCCCACATGGCCTCCCTGGGCCGTAGCCATGTTTTCTAAATGGAAACAGAGGACAGGAGGACAGAGGCCCACGGGGGAAACAGGAACCTCAGCAGCCAAGGGTTGCTGACTGAGACATCGTTGGGGTCTGCTCCCAAAGATCTCGTTTCCTCTTTTTGACCATGTTCCAGGGCTGCTGAAGAAAAGATATGTCAGTCGCATGTGCTGGCCTAGGACAGGTTGAACTCAAGTCTTATACTACAGTGCTTGTGGCTGCTTTTCCCTCCCTAGCACCAGCTGAGCTCCAGGAGAGCTGGTACTGCCAACGCCCGAGACTGCTCAGAGAGGACACGGGAAATGCCTAGGAGTGCTGTGTGCCCACACAAGCTAGAAATCACAGGACACCGGAGCGCTCCTGTGAGGACCTGGGTAGGGGAACCTCCAGGGTAGGCTTCCTGGGGACCCTGAAGTCAGCTTCAGAGGGAGGGGAGAGGGCAGTGGGAAGACGCAAAGCTGAGATGGTGGCTGGAAGGCCTGGCGTGACCTCGTGGGAGATGGCTCGTGATGTTCCAGGAATGGAAGCCCCAAGAGCGATGACTCTCCCACAGACAGCCGGGGCAGTCCCAGGCATAGCTCAATGGTGGGAGATAGCCCTTCGTGAGGAGCCTGGGGGCTGTGTAAGGAGCTGAAATAAAGAGAGACGGGACTCTGAACCCCTCTCAGGCCACCCCATTTGTCCCCTCACCCCCTGCCAACTCTGTGCCACTCTTTATCACCAAATCCCACAGCCTAGGAGACTTATGAACACCAAGCTGCTTTCTCACAGCTCTGAGGGCCAAAGTCCAAGAGAAAGGCATACGTGGCTTTCTCCTGAGGCCTCTGCCCTTGGCCTCCTCGGTGTCCTCATCCTATAAGACACCAGTCGGCAGGGATGCAGGTCTGCCTGAGACCCTCGTTTTTCCTTCCTAGTAAAGACACTGTAGCCCAATGCAGTCATTCCCACTAGGGAATGGCTTTGAACACTGATCTTCAGATCTCAGCTTCTTGAGCAGCTAGGCTGACAGGCGTGAGCCACCGGTGCACTGCCTCACCTTTGCTCTCAGCTTTCCAAGGCAACTGCCAGCAGGTATAGCTATCTTTGGAGAGATGGACCGGAGCACAGGCGATCTGTGGCTGTGTCCCTAGATGTAAGAGACCTGAGGAGGCCACCAAGGTAATGGGAAACCTCTCTTCCGTCTCTGAAGAATACCTAGGTTGGGCTTCAGGGTGCTTGTCCCACGAATGGGTCTCTGATCTAAAGCCTAGTATAGCGGAACTGGTGTCAGGCAGGGTAGTTTTCCTTATTGAGAGGTGGTAGAACCTTTAAGTGACTGGTTGGTGAGACGTTCTTGAATCACAGGGGGTGTGCTCTTGAGAGGAATGGTAGGACCCCTAGCCCCTTCTTCTTATTGTCTTTTTATTTTTAAAGTGAGACAGAATCTCATTATGGAGCCCAGACTGGGCTCAAACTCTCCACCCTCTTGCCTCAGCTTTCCAAGTATTGGGATTACAGGAACGCACTACCACTCCTCGCCATTTGGTTTTGGTGGTGGTGTTGTTTGGCCTCTGGGTCTTGAGGTGGGTGGGCTTCTTCCACCATGAGTCCCACCACGGGGGCAAGGGCACCAACTGATCACATGCTGAAAACACTACCAACTACTAACCAAAACACACCTTTGCTCTTTATAAGTTGATTATCTATGGTAGTGGTTCATAGTACTGAAGAACGGCCTGATGCAGTCTCTTTACATACGGTCTAGCTCAATCCACCCTGGTTTCGGCCTGTTCGAGAGGATGGGAAGCTGCCATTGCTCCATTGCTGGGAGGGTAATAAATGCTGAAGTTCACGTTCTGGAGTTCTGAATCTCTACTTTCCTACGATTGGGGGCAGGAATTGCCCGTGGTTCTGGACCCACATTTTCCTGACTCCTGGTTTGTAGGCTCCAGGTTCTAGTGATAAAGAAATCAGTTAATCTTTGCAAGGTCTGGTTGCTTGTGTATTCTAGCTCAGTAGAGACTCAGGCACAATCTGAAGAGAAAACAATTTAAATCCCTTTTAGAGATCGTGTTTTGGTCCCATTTCAAAGCTGATACTCTGTGGCTGATAATTAGATGAGCTGTTGAGCTACCATTAAGAGATGCAAATAAAACTCTGATTCTTTTCCTTTCTGCTAAAACTATTCAGTGGTTAACACTGGCTTTAGGATAACCAACACCCCACAGGGTAAATAATTTAAACTTTCAGTTCTTACAGTGTCTGATATGGCAAATCAACTCAGCCCTGTGGCACAAAAAGCCACAGACAAGGTGTTAACAGTGGTCATTGTTGTGTCTCCATAAGACTCTACTTATAAAAATAAGTGTCTGGCTAGATTTGTCCCTTAGGCTGTAATTGACTGATCCCCAATCACTATTTTGCACATACTTGGATGTCCAGGCTTGTTATTTACACATCCCTCTCTGAAGGCTAGGTGGGTGGGGGTCCAGGAGATAAGACAATGCTCTGCACAGCTCCACGCTTGTGCTAGTGCACATGCCACATTGCTCTCTCTCGTTTCTGCAGCAGAGCATCTGCTCAGCTCTTCCCCTGTGGGGCTGCTAAGGAAGAGGCTGACTCACAGACCCTCACAAAGCCATGCTTGGTCCCCTTCAGAAATCATCACATCTTATAGCTTAATCTATACATGCATAAAGAAACGAAAAACATCAAAAACAAATGGCCTTCATCACTTACAATGAGAATGTTGGCTGTGCTGGGTATATGAATGTGTGTATATGAGAGAGAGGGAAGGGAGGGTGGGAGAGAACCTATGCTACAGTAAAAATATTAAAAGAGAAAGGAAGAGAAGAAGGGAGGGGTGGGGACAGTCCCACAGAGTTGTGAGGGTTCAGCGGGGCAGCGTTCTAGGTGCTTGAAGTCATCTTGTAGGTGGAAACTTAAGTTACTTTCCCTTTATGCTGAATGGAAGGAGTTCATAAAGAGGAGTTTGGCACCAGGAAAATGGACAGACTGGAATGAAAGGCGGTGTTCTCGGATTGGGCTTCCATGTGCTACATCCGCTCTTGTCTATTTCCACACACACTAAGATCACTGAAACGTCCTTTCCAGGCACGAATCATGTATCAGCAGAAGGAGACCACAGCTTTTTGGGCAGCATTATTTTTCCTGCTTGTTTCTGTTTAATCAGTAGTGGGGGGAAATGAACAGTCTGCTTGAGGAAGTGAGAGCATTGGTGTTGAAGAATGGCGGGGGGTGGTGGGGAGGGAAGAAGGAGAGGGGAGGAGACAGTGACTCCAGGGAAGGCCAGTGTGGGGCTGGAGAGGCTCTGGAGACAGGCCCCAGGCTGCCGGCCCTGGACAGGGTGTGCGGGACTCATGAAGCGTGTCTGGGTGCTCATGGGATGATGGCCTCTGGAAGCTTCTTGGAGGCAGAAAGATGCTCAGCGGTCTCCCCCAGGAGCTTCTTCTCTGATTCCCTGTCATCCTGGAGGGGAAAGCATAGATGAAAAAAGTCAGCAGAAGAGGAATCAGAAGGAGAGGAAAATTTGCTTCATAGAAGTTGAAACCAAGAGAAGAAAGGAGGAAGTGAGAAAAAGAAGCTAGAAGCTGAGATCCAGCCAGAAACTCATGTAGAACAGGAAGATCAGTTAGAGGAGGGACTGAGTGGAGGAGAAAGCAGGATTAAGGAGACCTGGGAGGCAGAAGACAGCCATGACACAGGACAAGACAGTCCAGGACAGGATCACAGGTGCAATGGAGGCTGCTGAGCCTGGCTGAGAGTTTCCGCCCTCAGAGCTCCTCCCTGCCCCATCAGTTCACCACCAAGGCCTACCGTGTCCAGCAGCACCTCGCGACTACTGTTCAGGGGCGTAGAGCTCTGGAGACTCAGTCCCAGGGAAGCCAAAGACAAGATGACCTTCAGGATGCAGATAACTGTGAACAGGGCACAGAATGCCAGGAACAGGTTCTAGAAAGGAAGGACACAAAAAGAAAGGCTCAAGAGACAGTTTTTCAAATCCTACTCATTTGACCACCTTTTCAACCAACACAGGGGCCAGATTGTGTCCTACTGGCTACTTCCCACTCAGCCAGAGTGGGTGGGGGCAGCCACCACATCCATTTGTCTGCCCACAATGGAATCCCGCCATTCTCTGCCAAGAGCTTATTTCTTCATCCCTCTATGATCTGGAAGTGGTTACAACTCCTTTTGCTGATAAAATACCGTGGAACTCTATGTCTGTGACAGAGGGAGTCCTTACTGGCCTAGAAGCTTCTACTGTGCCTCTCGAAATGCTCAACAGGGGATACCAGGCCACATGGGAAGCGCAGCTGACAGTGCGCTCTAAGCTCTCAGCTAAAGGCAGGCACCAACTATCAGCCATGAGAAATCCACACACAGCCCCATCCATCCCTCAGCCGACATCTGACCACAACTGCACGGGGAAGCCGAGAGAGCTGCCTGTCAGAGCCAGGTCACCCACAGAACCACAAGAAACAGTAAGAGATGGGTGCTTGAGACCACTAGGGTTTGGAGTAGTTCTAGTGAGCAAAAGCCAACAGGAACATCTACACATCAGAAAAGACAGAAGCGTGGCCAGTAAGTTCTCTGCTCCTCAACCCCTCAGATGCAGGACTGAAGGACTGAAAGATGGCTTCAGCTTCCGTTAAAACTGTCAAAGACTTGGGGTAAGGACAAGGGCGAAGGGCCTTCATCCCTGCCCTGGGGTGCCCTGACTCCTTTGGGAGCAAGGGACTGGGATGGACCCCTGGATACTGCACTCTTGGTTCTCACCATCAATGTCTTCATGTAGGATTTACAGCGCTCCTCCCTCCAGTCCACGTCATAGCTGCTTCTCCACAACTTTATGTAGCCAGAGGTGGTATAGACAGGATCTGGTTTCTCACACAAGGAGTAGATATCCGAGGAGTAGGAGCCATCCGTTTGTCTGATTAAGCTCCTCACACCAAAGACAGCAGCTGCCACCGCCGTGGCCATGCAGGCCAAGGTGAGCAGAAGTGACAGGAAGCCCTGGAAGAGAGAGGGGCCACCCATCAGCCTCAGGGACACCGGGCCCAAAGCCCAGTCACTTCTTCCCCACTTGCTGCTGAAGACGCACATACACACATACACACTCACACCCACTCAATCCTCCAGGAATGACCTCCGGATATTGGACACCAAAGGGTAGAAACCCCCAAATTGACCAGAAATATTAGATATAGGAAGGAATACAGAGATGGACAGAGTTGGGAGGGTGCCCATAGCTCACAGAAAGTTTGCCTCGGTGCTTCTGGTGGATAATGACCCCCGCTCCTGCCAAGATCGCCTGGGAAAAGAAGACATCAGAAAATGGTCTCTGGTTTACTCCCCCTGGGCTGATTTCCCATCACCCTCCCCTTCTGCCAACAGTTCCCCAGCAGCCAAGTAGGGCAGGGTTCAGAAGACAAGGAAAGAAGGCATGCAGAGGAACAGTATCCAGGCACAAGTGTGACTCCCTCTCAACCTTGCTGTAAGGCGATTAATAGACAGCACAGCAGGTTCTTCCTACCCCTTAGGGCATATGCCTCATGGCAAAGGGCATTTGGTTTCTGGGTTGTTTTGTGTGTGAAGGGGGTGGGAGGTTGGGGGATAGTCCTAGGGTTTGAACTCAGAGGCCTGGGCACAATCCCTGATCTGTTTCGCTCCAAGCTAGTGCTTGTCCACTTGAACCACAGCTCCATTTCCAGTTTTGTTTAGTTTTGTTTTGGAGGTTAATTGTGAATAAGACCTTCCCAGACGTTCCTGCCCAGGCTAACTTGGAACCACGATCCTCAGATCTCAGCCTCCTGAATAGCTAGGATGACAGGTGTGAGCCTCTGGTGCCCAGCTTGATCTCTGGGTTTCAGGTCACTTCCACGATTCCCTCACCTAGTGCCATAGAACTTTCTCCTGGCCATCACCGTGTACTTCCCAACAAGCTCTTGTTCTTTAACTCACCGCAGACCCTGCCCAGAAGGCACAGCCAGAGGTACGCAGCTGGGTCCAGGGCCCAAAGTAAAAGCTCACTCCAAGGGCACCGCTGACAAGCCCCAGCAGTATCTGGGTCACCTGTAAGACAGCATAAGAAATGGGCCCCCAGGGCCGCTGCCCAGCCCCTACCCATGTGGCTTGCTTTGCATTTTCCTCTGCCTTAGCTTCTCTGCAACACTGATTCTGGAAGGTTCCATTCCTGTAACATCCATCCACCTGCCCTGCTCTGATTCTCCCTTCATCCTTCTTGCCTGGGCTGTGCATCCTTGACGACTTTCCTCTAAGTCAATGCTTTCTGAGGAACCCACCTGGTGGTACCCATGGTTTTGTCCTTAGTCACATTATTAACCTTGTCATCCTGTCAAATCCTGAAGCTAAGCTCAGCTGCTGGCCCCAACTTGTCTCTTCAGATACAAACACATAATTCTGGGATCTCTGCAGTAGCCGCACAGCTGGGCCATCAAGACCCCATTCCAAACATGGTGTGGCTGCAGGTAGCCTATCAGTGTGGGCTTCTTCAAGCCCCTCCCCCATTCAGAAAGCTGTGGGGAGCTGCCTGGCCTATGACGAATCTTGGGGCCAGTGAAAGATGCCCTGGCCCAGCTCCCACACCCTGGAGATGGACAGTGTCTATGAGAGATCTCCCCAGCAGAGACCTACTCAGGCTGTACCATGATCTGGTAACCCCCAGGCAACCTGTCCCCTCTCTTTTCATTTCATGGGTATTACCCCCCAATGACCACTTGTACCCTAACTCTGACTCAATGTCTGATTCCTGGAAAACCCAACTGTCACAGAGCCCTGGGTCTGGCCACGATACACACTGTGCATCCCAGATTCATCCCAGCTTACTTCCACTCACATCCCAGGGGCTGCTTCTCCCCTCTCCCAGGACACTCATTGCCCACTCTACCCCCTGCGCGTTCCTGGACTCACCTTCCTTTCACCCCAACCCTCAGCTCCCAGAGATGTCCCCTCGACTGCACCCACAGACGAGGTGGAGCCGTTTTCCCTCAGCACTTCTGCCATGTCTGCCTGGCAGAGCTGCTAGGCCTGGAGCTTGAACTCAGGGCCAGGGAGCTCTCCTTGAGCTTTTTGTTCAAGGCTAGCACTCTAACACTTGAAAAATACCTCCAGTCTATTTCTAGCTTTTTGCTGGTTAATTGGACATAAGAGTCTCACAGACATTACTAGTTAGGCTGGCTTCAAATCACAATCTTCAGATCTCAGCCTTCTGAGGAGCTAGGATTACAGTGCCTAACTGGAATCTCCTTTCTCCATCTTCACACACCAACTTCTGCCTATTGAGGATAGTATGTAGGGCTTTCCATTCCTATGTCATCTGATCTCCTTTCTGACAGATGGTGAGTCCTCTTAGTTGTTGGTTTAGCCATTTTTTGTGCACTTTCCCTGAATGGCCTAGCATATTGTTTCATATCTTAAGTCTTCAGATAAACAGCCTTCAGAGACTTTGTGCTCATGGCTTGCCGTTATCTGACACAGCCCTCTCTTCATCAAAGAGACTGATCATCCCTTTCCATCTGACTCTCTGAAGAGAATCTTCCAAAACCTTTTCCCAAATTCGATGAGCTATAGTAAGTGCCAGCCAGGTGCCACTGGTTCACTGTAATCCCAGATAATCTTATTACAAAACAATCAATAATTTATTGCTAATTAGTAATATAAGTTAATTCCTACCAAATTATTAATTAGTGAGTTCCAGCCCACTTCTCACAGAGATCCAGCCTTTTCTTTGCCTCCTATTGAAGAGGAGAACACCCACCCTCTCTGCCTGCGGAGCCCGTGCCTACCCCAATTGCCAGCTGTTTATAGCTAATCCTGGCCTTGGAAGACCCAGCGTCCCCGGGGCAGGAGAAAAGCTGCTTCAGCAAGCTCCCGGATTTCAGCAGTTCTGCCAGCGTGGACTCCTGGTGGAAGTGGATGTCGATGTGGTAGGGCTGAGATTGAGCGCAGTCCATGTCCACTCCGTTCACTGTCACTGTGGGCTGGGTCATCCTGCCTGGAGACGATGACAGAAGGGAATGCAGTCTGGGGGCTGATTAAAGTAAGAAGGAGACAGTTATGGGTGATGGGGGAGGAGTCTGGGCACAGAGTCTCACCCATCCACACAGCAGTCACACGGACTCTAACTTGGAATGCAAATGGTTTCTAGAGACTTTTACCATGTGCCTTCTTGTCTCTTCCCCCAAATGCCCTACTTCAGTAATAGAGTTGATATGAAACATCCCCCACAGATGCCAGTGTCATTTAGGGCTCCTGGTCCCTAGATGCTGGCATCCTTCTGGGAAGTGGTGGAGACTTAGGAGGTGAGGTCTGGGTGGAAGGCATTAGTCATTAGTGGTACCCTGAAAGTGTCTTGTCCTCTCTCTCTCTCTCTCTCTCTCTCTCTCTCTCTCTCTCTATATATATATATATATATATCATCTGTCTATTTCTTTCCTCTATCTACTTCTATCTAAGTATCTATCTATGGATCAACTGATTTATAGATCTCGCTATCAATCTACCTCTACTGCTGTCTCTGCTTCCTGGCCTCTGTGAGGTGAGCATCCCCTGCCATGTTAGGCCCAAAGCAATGAATCCACTGACCGGGACGTGAAACCTCAGAAATAATCAAGATACAGAATAGTTCTACACTACAAAAGCTGTCTTAACACTCTTACCTAGTAAGTCTCCTCCCCCCAGGCAGCTACTAATTCACTTCCGGCAACTGTTTTGGTAGGACTATTTTCATGCAATTTTTCTCTAACACAGTCTTTTCTTGTGTTCGGAGCCATTTTTATTTCTTCTTTTGTGAACTGTTCCTTTGTATCCCCTGTCCTTCCTGTTTGGTTTGGTTTTGGTCTTCATAGAAGTTCTTGGGTCTTGGGTTTGCTCTATAAGCTCTCTATTCTCTGAGCTATAGACCCATTTTCTTTGTTGTTGTTGTTTTTAAATAGTCTTTACAACCCTGCAGGGGTTGGCCTTGAACTCAAGGCCACCCTGTTTCTGTTTCTCCTATGTAGCTGGGAATACAAGCATATACTAACAGGCTGAGCTCCGTTTCCCCCCCTTCTCTCTCTCTCACTTCTCTCCCTTCTCTCTCTCTCTTCTCTCTCTCTCCCTCTCTCTCTCTCTTCTCTCTCTCTCTCTCTCTCTCTCTCTCCCCTCTCTTTTCAGTAGTACTGGGAGTAGGAGGTTGAATTCAAGGCCTACCACCTGCAAGATTGTAGGTATTCTACTCCTTGAGTCATATCTCCAGCCCCTTTTGCCTTGGTTATTTTTGATAGACTCTAGCTTTATGCCCAAGCCAGCCTGGTTTGCTGGGGACGAAAGGCAAATGGCATCACTCAGCAATAGTCCATCCCCATGTATGCCCCACAGTACCAGTCATCAAGTGAGATGGGTTTCTTCAACTTTTACACCTAGACCAGCCTCAAGCAGTGATCCCTGACCTTTACCTCCCCTGTAGGTAGGATTACAGGCTTCAGACCAAAAGAGTTGGCCTCAGTTTTCACTTTTAAATGCTAATTCTTCTGGAATTAATTTTATAATCTGGAAGGTAAGGATAAAAGTAGTCATTATTATTCAGATGGTTATTTTCTGAAGGATAGCTTCCATTTGTGGGATTTGTCATCCTTTGCTCCCTGGTTGAAAATGCCCTCAGGAGCAAATTCCAAGCTCGCATAAGAAGTTTGGTCTGCTGTTATCCTTATATTCTACCCATTGGTATATATCTGATGAATGGGCCATACCCCTCCAACTTAAACTAGCATGTTCATGAATATCTAATCTGAGCATGACTCGGCTGTGATATTTGTTTCTCCTCAGGATTTTCATGGCTGTATTTTCTAGATGCCTTTGCCATGCATACTTTAGAATCAAATCATCCCATTCCAAACATAGGCATATATAATGAGCACCCTGGTTACATCACAGCTTAAGTCACATATGAACATCCATTGTCACTGCACAAACTGTTCAGAGCAGCTACATTCTTTCATCTACCTGAGCTTCCAAAGCACAGGTGTCCGACCATTCTACAGAAGTAGGAGAGACTCAGAAGTGCTCGCCAGCACCCCAAAAGGAGGCCAGCTCTGGAGTCCACCTTTTTCCTCCAGGAGTCCAGCACAGAGTCAACGTTTCTACTTAGGACCCAACCAGCTCCAGAACCTTGGGTACTAACAATGCCCCCCCCCCCCCGCCCTAAACTCTGAAGAGCAGGATTTGAAACCTGGGATGGATCCAGTGGTCTCTGCCCTGCTCTCCTGGCCCCTTTTCCCTGTCCTTCCTCCCAGAGCCTCAGAGCAGGGGGAAGATCACCTCTACTCTGCCCAGCACCCCATCCCTCAGCCATCGATCCTCAGTGCTCAGGCTCCCCGGAGCTGTCTACCCTGCCCAGAATGTAAGGGGAAGGTTCTGGACACAGTAAAGAATAGAGCTGGGCACAGGCCTCTCCAGCCTCAGCTCTGTTTCTTAGGGTCACAGCCGCTGTTCCGAATGTCTCCCCCTCACTGAAGACTCCTCAGACAAGCAGGGATTGGGCCCCAAGGGTGTCCTGAGCCAGGGTGGAGCCTGGGAGTGGACATGGAGGCTTCTGGGGAAAGGAAGGTCCTGTGCCCAGGGAGAGAGAGAGAGAGGGCTCCTGACCCCGGGACCCTGCTCACCTGCTGTCCTCGGCGGATGGAGCTGGAGCTCGGCGAGCTGGGAGGAGCTGACCTGGAGCCCAGGACCCCAAGGGCTGGGTAGGAGAAAGGGAGGAGGGAGAAGAGCAGGAGGAGGAGGAAGGAGGGCTCAATAATAATCTCGAAATTTCCCGGCAATTAGCTTACATGAAGGGGCCCCTCTAGGGGGGTGCTCCATGTAGAATCAACGACCAAGCACACTGCCATCCTGCATATGCATGTGCACACACTACACACACACACACACACACACACACACACACACACACACTGAGGTACACACACGCAGCCCAAAGGCAACTGTTCTCAGAAAGCCTGGGGTTGGCTGGAAGTGAAGGCGATTTCACAGTTCCCTAGGGTTCATTCATGGCGCCTTGGGCTCCCCTTTGCAATCCCCCTCTCCAGACACCAGGGTTGTGTGGCCTCCCTCCCTCTGGAAAGCCCCCTCTGGCCCCCTCTGGCCCAGCTGGAAATGTGAAAGTGGGGAGCCCCCCCCTTCAGGCTCCTGGCCAAGTTCCTCTTAGGCAGGCCTGCCCTCCTCTTCCAGCCAGCTCCTGGGCCCGCTGCACTCACGCACCTATCTGGGCACCAGAGGAGAGCAGGTGAGGCAGGGCCCCACAGCCCCTTCCGCAGCAGCCTCTAGCCCGGCCTCTCCTCAGCCCACTCTGCCACCCACAGCCTGACTCCCCCAGAGCATGAGTGGGGGGCGTCGGTGCGGGTAGTGCCTCCAGGAACACGGGAGGGGAGGAAGGGAGTACCCACCGGGATTTTGCCCTCTCTCTCTCCATACTGGGTCTGGGAGGGGACGGGGCAGGCAAGCAGGGGACAACTTCCGGAGGACAGAGGTCCTGGCGGCTTGGCTGGGAAACAGCAGTGACAGCGCAGCAGGCAAGCCGCTGGGCTGGGTGGGGCTGGGGGTAGAGAGAGGCCACTCAGGGTCTGAGCTGGAGTCTGGGCTCTGGGGAGAAGAGGCCCACAGGAGAGCCCAGGGGGAACTACAGGGTGGAGAGGGAGAGACCAGCAACAGGAAGGACTGTAGGGTACCAGGCAGATAGAGGGTGAAGGGGGAGCCCCAAAGCCCAGGACCAGCGGTGTGTCCACCGATCTCCCCAACTCCAAGGGATCTGTGAAAGAAATCTCCCTGCCAACTTTTCCTCCCCGCTCCCCTCCTCCCCCCAGCAGACAGGGGTCCACAGACATGGAGACTGCAGAGCGCAGCGAGGCGGCCACCGAGACCCCGAGGCCCACCCACATCAGCGTCCATATCCACCAGGAGTCCAGTCTGGCCAAGCTGCTGATGGCTGGGTGCTCCCTGCTCAGATCCTCAGCCTCCACCTGGGGCAAAGCCACCCAGACCCTGGGCAGCACCCAGCTCCTGGCGGCCTCCTGGGTGAGCGGAGGGCCGGGGGAGGGTTCCCCATCCTTAGCAGGCCAGCCTCTCTCTAGGTTGGACAGTGAACTGCTTTTGTCTTCTTACTCAAAATCACATTCTCCAGTCTTCCCCCCCAAGCTGTGTGTGGGGGGGTGTCTAGCTGTGGTCTAGGGATGCAGAGTCCCCGTTCTCCTCTCTCAGGGGTTCAGCATCGGCAGCCCCCGCAAGCTTGCAGGCGGAAGGCTGCCTCTGGGCCACGCATCTGGGAGTGTGGTGTTGGATCTTCTGTCTTACAGGTGGTGCAGCTCGTGCTGGGGGTCCTGAGTGGGGTTCTGGGAGGGTTCCTCTTCATGCTCTGGCCTACCAATCTGTCATCCTCGGGAGCTGCCATTTGGACGGGGGTTGTGGTAAGTAGCCAGCACCGCGACCGGCCTCCTGGCAGGGGGGACAGCGGTGCTCGAGCCCCTGCCATCTGTGAGCAGAGTGACAGCGGTCCAAAAGGCCAACTTTGCACCGATGACAAAGGAAGCAAGGGAGGTGGTGGCAGGGTCGGCTTCCTGGTCCCCTGTCCATGGGGACTGAGCGGGCTGCTGCTCCCCATGGTCAACAAGCACCCACTTGTAACTCAGAACACTGCTCCGAAATAGAGGGGACAAAACAAGCCAGACAGTACTTGCATCCTGGAGGAGGTGACATCTCCTGGCTCTCCCACAGATCTCCCCAACCTTCCTGTGAGGATCCAGAGATAATGGTGGCTACAGTAGGACCCCAGTGGGTTGAGCATGCTGGGACAGGGGCACTAAGAACTACTTAGACAGCAGAGCACACACGCTGATTGGACGGAGGAGAGGGGAGAGATGCTAGAGACTATACCTGCCTAGCAAGCACAAGGCTCTGAGTTCAAGCCCCATTAATATGTGCAGATGGAGACAGGACTCAAAAGCAGCCATCCGTGCCCATCTGGCAGTACAAAGATGGGTTAGGTACAGAATCAACAAAGGGCTCTGGATCCATGTGTCCACTGGGGTATGCAAGACTTCCCGTGCCCACAGCTGGCCCCACCAACTGCACAGCTGTTAGGACAAGGGTCTGAACCTGAGGCTGCCCAAAGCCTCACTCTGCATTTCCAGCCTCCCCCACACCTGCGCCTTTCAGCCCCAAGCCTTCCCCACTTCAGAACTTTCATGAAGCCCTGGCTGGCTTGATTGTTGTTCTTATATTTTTTACATTTTTTGGTGCCAGTCCTGGGGCTTGAACTCAGGTGCTGTCTCTGACCTTTTCTGCTCAAGGCTACCACTCTACCACTTGCAACACAGCTCGTGTGTGTGTGTGTGTGCTTAATGGGAGATGACAATCTCATGGACTTTTCTGTCTCAGCTGGCTTCAAACAGTGATCCTCAGATCTCAGCTTCCCTTAGGATTACATGTGTCAGCCACAAGCTCCCAGCTTGGGTATTGCTTTTAAAAAGAAGGTTCTGGGCTAGGAATATAACTAAGAGGTAGAGTGCTTGCTAAGCATACATAGGCCCCAGTTCCTTCCCCAGCACGGGGGGGAGAGGACAGGAATAAAAGCCTTGAGCGCTTCTTGCCACAGTGCTGCACAAAAAGAAAGGCTGTGGAGAAGGAGAGGGACTTCATGGCTGGGTTACTCATGATGAACAATTTTGGATGTCGCTAAAAACAGTGACCTCAGGAGTCTGCTCCCTATTCAGTCCCTTCCATAGATCTCCGGCCAAAGGGTAAAGACAAAATTGGGGTGCAGGTAGAGTACCCTGGGGGTGAGGGTGGGAAAGGTGCCACACGGCTGGCTCTGTGTATCCTGGGGGGTCAGGCAGATGCTTGGGGGAGCCTTGCTTTGCTGTGCTCACGCTGGTCCTGTCTCACCCTCTCCCCAGGCTGTGCTGGCTGGAGCGGCTGCCTTCATTTATGAGAAACGGGGTGGCTCCTGCTGGGTGAGTCTGGGGCGGAGCTGTGAGTATCAGGCTGGAGGCCGGGCATCACGTACGGGTCCCCTGCGCACTGGCATTTCCCCCAGTCAGGGCTATGAGAGACGTCACCCCGCCGCCTCCTCTCCCAGGCCTTGCTAAGGATCCTGCTCTGGTTGGCGTCTTTCTGCACGGCCCTCTCTGCCATCATCATTGCAGCTGATGTCGTCCGTGATTATCACTACTATATTACGGAAGATGACTGCAGTGCTTACCGCTCCAGAGGCTGGCCTACGGAGCCCCCCCACACCCCAAGTCCCACAGAAACAGAGAGACAACACCTGTGCCTCGCCCATCTAAACATGCTGAAGGTAGGCATCAGGAGGAGGGGAAGTTCCAGGCAGAGGGGCAGTATAAGTAAGGGGGGGGGTCTCCCCCTCAGAAAGGAGCGCCTCAGATTCTTTTGCCCTGGGCAAAAGAGAAGTGGATCCTGGGTGTTACAAAGAGTGGGAAAGAACATAGTCACACCCAGGCGGGAACAAGTAAAGTACCGCCGTGCCTCCGTGGATCACCCTCTCTTGATCCTCGAGGCTGTAGAACACCGAGGCCAAGTAGGGGAGGGGTTCAGGCTGCTTCCTGAACACAGGGTCCGTTGCCCTCCTCTCCAGAAGCCACAGCTCTGGGGGTGATGAGGGCGAGGGCTGTGATCAGTGAGGAGCAGGAGGAGGGCGGGAAGGCGACCATCCTGGTGCCCGCGGCGCTCTGTCCTCAGGCTCTGTACGTAAGTCTCCATGCCATGCTGCTGGGGGTCTGGGTGCTGCTGCTTCTGGCATCTGTGACCCCTGTGTGTCTGTACTGCTGGACGAGGTGCTTTGCGAAGGAGGTAAGTCCCCATACATGTGTCTGGGCATTCGGGATAGCGGGATTGTCAGAGGAGACAGAAAAGAGGACCAAAGAGCCCTTCTTTAAGGCCCAGGTAACATCAGTCAGTCCAAAGACCCTGAAAGCCAAGAAGTCTGTGTCTGAGCTGGGCCCGTGGGGGGTCTTTGCAGCAGCTCCCATGCAGTAGCTGTTGGATCTGGCTGCCTCCCGCATCCAGCTGCCCCAGAGAAGGGAATGCACCCTTTCCTCTCTAGCAGGGTTTTCTCACCCATGCGCCTCTCCTAGAAAAAGGACCAGAAGCAGCTGTTGGCAGCAACTGGGATGTAGCCCTGCTTCCCTGGAGCGCTGGCACTGTCCTCTGGCTCTGGGTGAACCTGCTTCTGAGGCTGGAAGAACAGCCGGACTGGGGGAAAGAGACCCCAAAGCCCGTTAGCCTTTCCCTGCCCTTGGTCACGCGCCACCCCTGCCTGCTCCTCCGGCCCAACAGAGCGCACTTGCTCATATCTCTTGCTTACCTCACCATCCCGCATCCCTTCCTCACCCTTCCTCCACAGTCATTTGATAATAAACACTCACATTGTCACTATCGGGTTCCTGCTTTGTCATTCCAGAGAATTTCCTTTGGCCAAAGGCAGTAACACAGGATAATAGCAACCTACGATGGCACCCCTCCATGGCTTCAAAGTTTAACCTGAGTCTGGAAGTGTTGGCTTTGAAACACCCCAGAGCACGAAGGGGGAAGAAAGCCGAGCTTCCTCTCCTTGCCCTCAGATTTAAGAAAGTGAATGTGTGGCAATTTGGTGATTCAGTGTTTGACTGGTTGTCAGTATTAAGATGTACACAAAGCCAGGCTTGGTGGCTCACACCTGTCATCCTAGCTACTCAGGAGGCTGAGATCTGAGGATCACAGTTCAAAGCAAGCCTGGGCATGGGACTCTTATCTCCAATAAATCACCAGAAAACCAGCGCTGTGGCTCACGTGGTAGAGCGCTCGCCTTGAGCTGAAGTGCTCAGGGAGAGCGCCCAGGCCCAAAATTCGAGCTCATGATTAAAAAAAAAAAAAAGCACACAAAGTCAGGTACTGGTGGCTCACCCAGGAACTGGTGGCTCACCCAGGAAAGCAGGTGTCCACTGGAAGTCACCCCGATGTGCAGTCGAGACACGTGGATACCGAGGAAAGTGGAGGCAAACAGACGCAGGGGACAGTGGCGCCCAGGCCCACAGATTTGCCCAAGCAGCAAAGCAACATTCGGAAAACAAATTTGGAAAAGACAGCCAGGGGCCAGTCCTGGATACAGGATCTAGTAAAAGCAGCACTCAGTGGGGAGAGGAGCTGAGGATGATGATGATTGTAGAAAGAGGCAAAAGACCAGACAGGAATAGTGCATAGCATAAAAAAGAAAAAGAAAGAAGGAAGGAAGGAAGGAAGGAGAGAAAGAAAGAGAGAGGGGGGAGGGAGGGAGGGAGGAGGGAAGAAAGAAAGAAAGAAAGAAAGAGAAAGAAAGGAAGGAAGGAAGGAAGGAAGGAAGGAAGGAAGGAAGGAAGGAAAGGAAAGGAAAGGAAAAAGAAAAAGCTGAGCATGGTGATGCATTCCTATAATCTCAGCAACTCAGGAATCTTGAGGCAGGAGAATCAAGAGTTCAAGGCTAGCTTGGGCAAAGTTAGCAAGCCTATATTTCAGAAACTAAATATAAACAACAGGCCTGGTGGTATGAATTAAGTGGTAGGGTACTTACCTAGCATGCATGAGACCCTGGGTTAGTTTCCACTAACACACACACACACACACACACACACACACACACAGTCCTCAGAGTCCTCAGTGACAACTGCTTGACCTCTACTTCCCCTCTCAGAATGTAAACTTGGCCTGTGGTGGAGGGCCACCCACCCAGAGATGACGCATGCTCTCTACCACAAACCAAAACCACAGGTTTTTAATAACAGGAGAGGAAAAAACCCCAAAAGTTTTAAGATCCTGCATTTTGCTGTTTTCCTTGAAAGTACTTATTTTGTATGGTACTGGGGCTTGAACCCTTGGAAAGGAAGGGGTTCCATTGTTTTTTCTTTATCTCTTGTAATGAGTGAGTCCTTTGGGCATTTACTGGGTCCATAACTCCTGGGAGAGACAGAGAGAGAGAGAGAGAGAATTTCCTAATCTCACTTGATGACTTGTTCCAAGGCAAAGAGCCTTAAGAGGAAGCAATTGTGTGTGTACCTTTAGGAAACAACTTTAGGAGAGAGATTTTGTTCACGATGCTCTCCTTTCTGATGCTCAGAATGCAAGTCTGATGGTAGGTCCTAAGGAAGCCACCTGGGACCATGAGGTACTTTGGGAATGCAGTCTATTTTGTAAGGAGCAACAGTCCCAGGACACCATCGCGACATGCTAACCCTGGCCTTCATAGCTAAATGAACTTGCATTTCTTTTCCATTCTAATTAATATGTTTTTGTCCTTGCAAAGAATCTAAGACGTCAAAGCTTCTCCCATCATCACACTGGATAAAATCCACCATTTAAAGAATGGGTGTCTTCCTGAGGGGAAGCCAGAAAGTAGGCTACCTGTGTATCTTTAAAAAGTCTCCGTGCGAATGGGCTGCGGGAGGGTCTCAAAGGTCCGGGTCCCGCCATGGGAATGAGCTTGTTCGACCTCTTCCGGGGCTTTTTCGGCTTTTCTGGACTTCGGAGCTGTTCCTTCAACATTCACCCCCGCTTCCCAGCCCACCTACTCTAGACCCATTTTGCGTTGATTCTATGCCATAAGTGGGGCTGAAGTCTTGGTGCCTTACCTGCCTCCACCCTCAGCCACAGGGATCCCTTTTTTGGAGGGATGACTCGAGATGAAGATGAGGATGATGAGGACGAGGAAGAAGGAGCCACATGGGGTCCTGGGAGCTCGAGTTTTGGTGGTTCTCAGCCCCCAGAGGAATTTGGCTTCAGCTTCAGCCCAAGAGGAGGGATACGTTTCTATGATAATTTCGGCTTTGATGAACTCGTTCGCGATTTCAATAGCATCTTCGGTGAGATGGGAGCCTAGACCTTGCCTTCCCGCCCTCCTGGTGTGTGGATTTCCCTGAGGGAGAACTCGTGTTTGCTAATAGGTTGGTGGGTGAAGTAAAGAGCTTGCAGGGAGTAGTTAGGGGATGGAAAGTGTTGACAAGACTGACGATTTCAAGGAGATTTAAAGGGCCCAAGTCCTTTCCCACCCCAGCATCGATGTGCCACCTTTTTGCAGAACTTCCAGGTCCTGAGTCAGAGACACCTGGTGAGAGACTGCGGGAGGGGCAGACGCTTCCGGACTCAATGCTTAAATACCCAGATAGTCATCAGCCCAAGATCTTTGGGGGGGGGGGTCTTGGAGAGTGATACAAGAACTGAAACCTCCAAACCAGCACCAGACTGGGGGTCCCCGAGACCTTTTCATAGGTTTGATGATATGTGGCCTGTGACTCCTCATCCTAGAGCCAGAGAGGACAATGATCTTGATTCCCAGGTTTCCCAGGAAGGTCTTGGTCCTGTTCTGCAGCCTCAGCCCAAGTCCTACTTCAAGAGTATCTCTGTGACCAAGATCACAAAACCAGATGGGAAAGTGGAAGAGCACCGGACTATAGTGGACAGTGAGGGTCGGAGGGAGACCACAATAACTCACCAAGAAGCAGATGGCAGCCTTAGAGTTGATCCAGAATCACCAAGACCTCCAGCCTTAGATGATGCCTTTTCCATCCTTGATTTATTTCTAGGACGTTGGTTTGGGCCCCGTTAGCTTTGTTAATCTTCAGAAACCTTCATATCCTTTTCACTGCCCACTGTCAATAAGTTTAGCTGTTTCTGTCACCTTAAGGGCCGGAGTGTGTACAACAGTAGGTTGGGGGTATGTCAGTCTGTCATTCACCCAAACTGACCAATAAAACCTTTATTTATGCTAAAAAAATAAATAAATAAATAAAAAGTCTCCCAAAGAGTTTTAGGACAACAGGCACAAAACAGAGGTCTGAGGAGAAAAATGAGAGTGTGACCCGCTGGCCCTGGTAGACGGATGCGTCTGTTTGTACGCCCACTGCCTCTACTGCTGTGTATCCCGCCTCACCTTGCAGGCAGAGTTGCAAACATCTGCACAGCGCCGGAGAGGGCTTCTTCTACCCTTCTAATCCTGCACTCGGGAGCTCAGCTGAATGCTGATCACATTTCTCATGACTCCCAATGTAGCCTTTCCAGACATGGCAAATAAGATGTGTCCTGGGCTTGGCTGAGTGTACACCTAACCTTTCCCTACCAGGATTCTTATGAGTCCCAGGAGCCTGAAAGCTGACACCTTGACCTTTCCTGACCATCCCAGTGTTGGGCCTGGTGCTCAGTGCTTCAAAACCAAAGAGGCGCTGCTTGGACCTATGCATCTCACAGCCTAAAAGAAAAGCAAGGAAATGAGTAACTCAAACACCAGGATCGCTGTTCCCCACTGGAAGGAAGAAGACATCCATAGGATTCACCTTCTCTGTCTTCACCTGGTGAAGGCACATACACACAGCACCAGCCCTACACACACATATATTTCTGTGTGAACAGTATAATCACAATACAAGTTGTACATAAGGACTTTCTCTGTTGAGTTACCTGCAAAGTTATAAAGGTAAAGACTGGTATGAAAGCCATTGCTTGTATCCGTTAATGTAGAACTAATGGATCCATGATCACGGAATGGACCATTTTCTGCACAGGAATACAAATTTCAAAAGTAACACGTGTTTGTGCAAACAACCAGCCATCCTAGCTCCTTCCTAGAGAGAGTGAGGGAGAAAAAACACTTATCTTTTTGGGTTGGTTGGTTGTTGTTTTTTTTAACAGATTAAGAAATGAGCCTTTCTAGCTTACAGTGACATATAAGAAGCGTATATACCTTTTCCACCTGAAGCCTCGGTGCCCACTCTGCTGCCAGGTCTCTAGCAAACCCTTACTTTCTGCAGAAATTCATTCCGATGTGCACCAGCCATCCTGATAGCTACTTAGCCAAGCAACAGGATACCCCCCATCTGGAGAAGAATCAGAGGCTCAAAAAGCTGGAAGGTCAAAGGGAAACGCCCACCTGGGCAGGGGTACTGAGCCATGGTGAAGTTAATAGAGTGAACCTAATCGTGCCCCCCAAACTCTCCCATCTGCCAAAGGCCAAGGTGGAAACAGGTGTTACATTCAAAGTGAGTAATATTAGAAATGTTTAATAAAGAGATTATGTTAAAAGGCACCAGGGCCGGGCGCCAGTGGTTCACACTTGTAATCCTAGCTACTCAGGAAGCTGAGATCTAAGGATTGCCAGGCAGGAAACTCTATGAGACTCTTATCTCTAATAAACCATCAGAAAACCCAGAAGTGGCACGGTGGCTCAAGTGGCAGAGCTCTCGCCTTGAGCTAAAGAGTTGAGGGAAAGCACCCAGTCCCAGAGTTCAAGCTCCATGACTGACCAAAACAAAAAGTAAGTAAGTAAATAAAAAGGCACCGGGGAGGTACAGGGGAGGGGACAGCTGCACTGGGGATCTGTAACTCAGGCAAATGAGAGAATGGCACTGCCCCTAGACCCTGTGTTGAGGAAGGGAGCCATGACAGTGTGGCAGCCAGAAGCAGAGGAAGTGGATGGAGGTGGGGCTTGATTTGTGCTGTCACCTTCCCTCCAGATACAGCAGTGATGTGACCCACAGTGAGGGGTTGTGGGATAAATACCTAACCAGTTCCTCTTTTTGACTTCCTGCTGATATTCCCCACTCACTAAACCACAGAAAGTCCCAGGACTTGAAATTCTGAAGACAGACCCTTGTAAGAAGCTCCTGTGAATAAGGCAAATAGAAGACTTTAAAAGGATGGAAAATCTCCCCAGAGTAGCAAATGGAAGTTAAGCAATTGTCTACATCCTTTGCTCTGTGTATGAAGAAAGAATGGTTGAAAAGTGTCAAGCTCAGTGAAAGATACAAACCTACAGACTCAAGAAGCTGTATGAACCTTAAACCAAAGTCAAAGAAATAAAAGCTAGGGGCTGGGAAGGTGGCTCAGTGGTAGAGCGCTTGCCTTGCATGCATGAGGCCCTGGGTTCGATTCCTTAGCACCACATAAGCAAAAAGAAAAAAAGCCAGAAGTGGCACTGTGGCTCAGGTGGTAGAGCGCTAGCCTTGAGCTGAAGAGCTAAGGGACAGCGCCCAGGCCCAGAGTTCAGGCCCCACGACCGGACCCCCCCCAAAAAAAAGAAATAAAAGCTAGAGTTATGGCAACACTTAACCCTTTTCACATCATGCTGATACACATTAAAGACAAAGAAAAAAGTCTTGAAAATAGTCAAGCAAAAATGACCCATTACCTATGGGAAGATTTGCCCAAATTACCAAGTTTCTCATCAGGAACGGTGGTGACAACATGTTAAAATGCTGAAAGAAATGAGCTGTGAACCCTCAAATCAATACCCAGTGAAATAAATATTGTAAGGGAGGAATAGCAAAAAAAAATGGTAAGTGTCTGGGAATTTAC
>NW_012267317.1:4036944-4052081 GCF_000151885.1 Dipodomys ordii | reverse complement strand
ACACACACACACACACACACACACACACACACACACACACACTTGACAGTTGGGTGTAAATAATAAAATATTGTCATTGGCTTTCCAATGAATGTAGATATAAGATGTAAGACAAGTCTAGCATAAGTGGGAAAGGGTGGAGGAATTACGTATTGGTAAGTTTCCTACTTCTACTTGAAATGGCAAAATATATTAGACAAACCCCATGAAATAGAGTTATTAATGAAATGCTAACAAATGTCCGTCTAGTAACCTGAAAGAAGGTGGAAAATGAAAAACAGAGGATTGAATTTATAAACAGCAGGATGCAACAGAAAACCTAATAATAAAACATAAAACTAAACATAAATGTATCAATAATTAAATAATCAAAGCACTATTACAAGATAGATTGTCAGAGAGAACATCAAAATAATCCAACTAAATGCTATGTCCAAGAAATTCACTCAAATGTAATGTCATATAATGCAAAACAATGCATTCACAAGGAAGTAAGTAACTGTGCGCCAGTGGTTCATGCCTGTAATCCTAGCTACTCAGAAGGCTAAGATCTGAGGATCAAGGTTCAAAACCACCCTGGGCAGGAGCTATGACTCAAGTAGTATGGCAATAGCCTTAAGCAAAAAAGTTCAGGGACAGTACCCAGATTGTCTTCAGGCTGAATTCAAGTCCCAAGACCAACAAGTGTGCACACATGCACACGCATGTGCACACACACACACATGCACATACACAGAGACACAGAAAATACAGACTAAAATGAGTTCAAAGCAAGCAGAAGAAGTAAATAAAGAATAATTGATTACAGAGGGGGGAAAGGGGGAAATTAATGAAGCCAGAAGCAGGTTTGTTTAATAGATCAATAAATTTGTTTAGCTTCCAGCAAGAATAACAAAGAGAATCAGAAAAACTATACAAATTACGAATATCTAGAATAAAGCTGGCTATGTCCCACTGCAAGGAAGAATGCAGCATAGAACAGCCACTCTGAAAAACAGTTTGGCAGTTTCCTATGAATTTAAACCATACCATATGACTCAATGATCCCATCCTGGGCATTTATCCTAAAAAAAGTTTAAATCATGTTTATTCACAAGCCTGAATATGGATATTTATGGTAGTTCTCCTCGTAATTAGCAAAAACTGGAAGCAACCCCAGTGTCCCTTCCTGGGTGAGTGGATAAACAAACTGTAGGAAGAGCCATATGCTGGGATTCTATTCCAAATAAAGTGAATAATCCACGGAGCACCGTAGTACATGCCTATAGTTCCAGTATTCTGAAGACTGAGGCAGGAGAATCTTGAGTTTGCAGCCAGCCTGGGCTGCATATTGAGATGCCAATAAATTACTGATACAAACAACAATATGAATTAGTCTCACGTCACTAGAGTGAAGAAAAAAGCGATCTCAAAAGGATTCCTATTGCACAATCCCATTTTTAGGATATTCTCAGGATTCGAAAACTGTGGTGATGGAGAAGAAATCAGTGAGTTCCTAAAATTAGGACTGCAAGGAAACTATGATGAAGAGGACCACACAGCCAGGCACTGTGTAGCTCTAGCGACACAGAAGACCGAGGGCTGAGGGTGGCAATTTGAAGCCAGCCTGGGCGGGAAAGCCCTTGATTCTTATCTCCAATGGGAGGGAGCCAGTCAAGATCAAGCTCTAGGGGGCTGGGAAGGTGGCTCAGTGGTAGAGCGCTTGCCTTGCATGCATGAGGCCCTGGGTTCGATTCCTCACCACCACATAAGCAGAAAAGGCCGGAAGTGGTGCTGTGGCTCAAGTAGAGGGCTAGCCTTGAGCTGAAGAGCTCAGGGGCAGTGTCCAGGCCCAGAGTTCAGGCCCCATGACTGACAAAAAAAAAAAAAGAGCAAGCTCTAGTACATCACACACACACACACACACAGAAGGGACTAGGGGAGGCATGTGATGGGATTGCTCTTGATCCTGACCATGACTCTGGTTATACAAATCTACATGTGTTAAAACTCACAGAACTGTTCCCAGAAGAAAGATAAAGTCAACATTACTATAAGGCTCACTTATAACAATAAGAATATGATAAGAAGTCAGGCACTGAGGACTCATGACTATAATCCTAGCTACTCAGGAGGCTGAAATCTGGGGATCCTGGTTCAAAACCAGCCCAAGCAGGAAAGTCCCTGAGCCTCTTATTTCCACCTACAACCAAAAAAGCCTAAAGTGAACTGTGGTTCAAGTTGTAGAGTGTGTCTTCATTTTTCTCTCAAGACAGGAATCTCAAGCTTGTGCCTCTAGCTGTATTTCAGATATATACATTTCTTTAGGTTCCAGTTTTTAATGAAGGAGCATGATTAGACTCATGGTATGGGTCTGATTTTCTCTGCCCGTCCTCATTTCTGGGAGAGAGGAGGTTGATATGGCCTCTTCTTCTTTTTTTTTTTTAATGGTGTGACATCCGGTTTACAGAAAAGAACACCAAAGTTGTAGGGCTTCCCGAAGCTGTGGAAGGGAGCTGTGGGAAGGGGCTGAGCAGGCTGGGCAGAAGGAAGCTGTAAGCTGTTTTCTAAGCCTTGGACTCTCCCAGGGAAATAAACAAAAGAAGTTGCCAGATTCTTCCAGTAAAAGGTCATTTCCCAGCTGAAGGACAACTGAGCTGACATTCATGTATCTGAATGAAGAGAAAAATGTTGCAACTGGTCTGGCCATGAAGAATCTGGTTTAGAAACATCCTACAGGGAAAACTTACGCCATCTTTAGCTTGAGAAAGTGATATAGACCAGATCTTTATTCTAGCTTTACTCTGCACACGTTTCTTCAGACAACATAGTCTTTCAACCTGATTCCTGGGTTCAGAATCTGAATCAGATCAAGTTAAACTTAAGTTTAAAAGCCTGGATGTGTCCAAGTTGAACTCTTGCCTGTCAGACATCTGAATGGGATTTACTCTGCCACCTAGTGGATAGAATTAGCGTTCTTCACGAAAATACTCACTTGTGGATTGGACGAATATTTTCTGCCACCTCAGTGTGGCAGCCCAGACTACCTTCTCTGACCCCAGAGGACAAATGGTCCACGCTGGGCTATCACCCCCACACACCCACACCCACACCCACCCACCCACACACACACACACACACACACACACACACACACCACTATCTCCACCACCACCACCCCATAGGGGAGGAGGGGGCTTTCCTACTGCTGTGCTGGAATGATTCCCTGGCCTGCCCCGTCCTCTCACCCCAGGCCACACAACCAAAGGAGCAGAATTTCCAATTCCACACTGAAAGTGAGAGTCAGAAATTCCATGCAAAATGAGTAGCTCAATCAAAGGCTTTAAGCGTCACATTCCTTTATAAACTGCAACATTTAGTAAAAAAAAAAAAGAATAAAAATGGAAAAAGAACAGCTCTGACCTTTTCTGCTTGTTCAAATAGTTCATGAGTTCAAGGAAGCTGCAAGTATATCTTAAAGAAAGATAATTCGGTTGGGCACTGATGTCTCACGCCTGCAATCCTAGCTACTTAGGAGGCTGAGATCTAAGGATCCTGACTCAAGGCCAGCTCAGGCAGGAAAGTCCTCTAGACTCTTATCTCTAATTAACCAGTAAAAATCAGATGGAGATTGGCTCAAGTGGTAGAATGCTAAACTTGAATGGAACAAAGCCAAGCGAGAGTATGAGGACCTTTGCGTTTAAGACCCAGTACCAGTACAAAAATTAAAACTAAAACTAAACACGTATCCTGGGCAAAACTCTTGGGAAAATAACTTCTGGGCACAAAAAGTGGAAAATACGTACATCAAGGATAGAAACTTGAAGGAAGCAATTGGCATTGCCTACCCTTTATTTAAAGGGTATTCACACACCAGCACCCTAATAATCCAGAAGGAGTGAACAGATTAAAATTGCTATCTCTGTACTCAAGTGATAGAATGCTGCAGCAGGGAAAAAATGATTAAATGTACCAGGTGTCAGAACAATGGAAGCACTCGGACATGCCTTGGCTCATGTCTGGGCTTGCACTATCCTTGCCTGGCTCTGCTCTACTAATTAACTTCCCAGGTCTTTCCCTCAATGTGTCCTCAAACTTTTTTTTTGTGACAACTTGATAAACTTGCTACTCAAAGGCCAGGCAGGGGCCTCCTCCTTTTGGGGGACCTCCTCCATGAATCCCCACATGTTTCTGTCACCCCCCACATCCTCACAGCCTCCCTCTCCCTGTCCCCTCCCCCCCCCAAGGACCTGCAGTGACATCAGCTCAGCCCCACCTCCACCCTGTAACTGTGAGACCCAGGTCTCCAGGTTGATCCAGAAGACCCTCCCCACTCAAAAGAAGGCGTGGAAAAGACCTACCCCACACAGCAACAGCCTCTCTCCTCTCCCATCCAGCTAAAGCTAAAGGCACAGAAGAATCCTTACCCAAGCGACCCAGGGCTCAGGTCAGAGTACACAGAGAACACAGAGTACACAGCCCCAAACTCCCAACTCCATCCAGTCACTTTTAACCCAAAAGACAAATTACCTATACTAGAAAGCAGCAGACATACATGAAAAAGTAAAAGACTGAAAAGTTCAATTGCACTGAAAACAAAAATTTCTGAATCTTCAAAAATGAAAAATAAACTACATAGTCATAAAATATCTGCCACACATAATTAACAAAGGACCAACATTTAAAGCTTTTTTTTTTTTGGTCGTGGGGCTTGAACTCTGGGCCTGGGCACTGTCCCTATGCTCTTCAGCTCAAGGTGAGCACTCTGCCTCTTAAGCCACAGGGCCACTTCTGGTTTTCTAGTGGTTTATTGGAGATCAGAGTCTCACAGACTTTTCTGCCTGGGTTCAGATCTCAACCTCCTGAGTTGCTAGGATTATAGGTGTGAGCCACTGGTGCCCAGCTCATTTAAAGCTTTTAAATTCAAAGATTATGAATTAAACTTTATAAAACTGCTATTTTTTGATTGGTTAAAAATGGCCAAATTCCAACTGGCGCCTGTGAACCTAGCTATTCAAGAGCTAAGGTGCAGAGGATCACAGTTCAAAGCCAGCCTGGTCAAAAAAAAAGTCCTTGAGACACCATCTCTAAAAATAGTCAGCCAGCAAAATAACAGGCTGGAGGTCTGGGTCACATGGTAGAGCACCAGCTGAACAAGCTCACAACTCTGAGTTCAAACTCCAAATATCAGCAACTTTTAATAAAAATTCTTATAAATTGCTGACAATAATGACAAAAGAATTAACCAAAGATTTGAGTAGATGTTCTATCTAAGAGGAAATTCAATAGCCAGTGAGCACAGGAAATGTGCTCAATTTTGCCAGTGTCCAGGGAAAGTCTAACCAAGCCCACCACAAGTTAACAAGCACCAAATGCAAAAATTTAAGTCTCACAATAGCAAGTCCTGCCAAGGAGGTTAGCCCTGACTCCATTCACACACATCCCTGACAGAAATGGAAGCTGGTAAACTACTCTGAAAAGTATGTGTACACTAGTTAAGCTGAAATACATCATGGGTGTCTCTACCTTTGCATTCTGTGATTAAGATTCACCAACCTACACACACACACACACACACACACACACACACACACACACACACACACACAGGATTCTAGATATAGTGCTCCTAATACCCAAACTAGAAGAAAGCCTAATATCTATCATCAGTAGAATGGCTCTATCAGTTGTTACAAATTTCCAGAGAAGCAATGCCACCACTGCATACAACTGAGCAAGATATGGAGGACACACAAAATAGTACCTTCAGTAAGATTCTGTTCATATCATTTTCAAAACAGGCCAACCCTTTAGGAATGCAAACATGGAAAGCAAAAACTAGTCTAGAGAAAAGTAAAGAAGTAGCATGCACAAGAGTCATTAACTGGGTCCCCTATGAATAAGGGGAAAAGACAACATGGTTTTTAGCAGCATCTGGCGCCTCTAAAGCAATGAACTATTCTTGCCTTGCTGGCATGTACATTTGCTTTATCTTTATCCATACAATCATATTTGTGGGCGTAAGGTTCATTTGTACATATCTTCATTTTATAGTTAAAATGAAAAAGCATGCAAAACTCGGTTCTAGCCAAAGATCTTTGGGGAAAATCTTAAGAACAAATGTACGAAAACTCCATTAGAGGGTAAAGTGGTAAGAATTTACCCATTATAGCCCGACTTTAAAAATCAGATTTGCTGTGATTCAAGTCTGGCGGAAAGCCCTGCCTGGAGGGGGAGGTCAGCACCGCCTGGTGTCTGCAGACAGCAGAGTGGTTAAATACTGAAGAGTTAGCAAAATCAAAATGGCAGGTGTCCCTATTCCTCGAAGTTGCACCATCAGGACGAGAGGTGGCGCTGTTCTCACTCAAAGGAGGGAGGTGGGCCATAGCGCTCTCCTCATTGGCTGTTATGGAGTGAGTGGCAGGCAGATTTATCCATTGGCTGCAGTACTATGGCCAGAACTGAGAGGACACGCCCTGCCACCCCCTTGGACCTTTGACTCCACTGCAGAGAGCTGCCGCCCAGCAAGGGATGGGGTGGGGGGAAGGGGAGGGAAGGGGGAAGAGAAGGGGTGATGAGGACCCTGGGCCTCTGGGGGCCATGGGACCAGGCCTGAAGTGGTACAGTATTCCTGTTCTTGTTGCTGTGACAAGCCAACCACACCTCATGTTTTAGCACAAATTTCGTGTGTGTGTGTGTGCGCGCGCGCTGGTATTGGGGTTTGAATTCATGCTTATTTGACTCAAAGCTAGTGCTCTATCATTTGAGCCATACCTCCACTTCTGCCTTTTTGCTGGTTAATTGGAGATCAGAGTCTCTTGGATTTGCCTGGACTGGGTTCAAATCATGATCCTCAGGTCCCAGACTCCTCAGCAGCTAGGATTACAGGCACTGGATCAGAGTTAAGGTATCAGCAGAGCAGTTTCCTTCTGAGGGTTCTGAGGATAACCATCCGTTTCCTTTTCATCTTCTAGAGCATTCCCTGAGCATGCTGACATCTTGTTTCTTTGGTTCCCCCCTCCTCTCCCTTACATGTCCTCTCCCTTACAGTATAACCTCTACATCTCAAGATCTTCAGCTCAATCAGACCCTCAGAGGCCTTCTATCATGTGACAAAACAGTCATGGCTTCTGAGAGTTCAATGAGGTCATTGTAGGCACCATCGTTCACCCTACCACAAGCACAAATCAATGAGCTTTTAAATGTTCACATTGCTGGGTGTTGGTGGCTCACACCTGTCATCCTAGCTATTCAGGAGGCTAAGATCTGAGGGTTGCCATTCAAAGCCAGCCCACTCAGGATAGCTCATGAAACTCTTATCTCCAACAAACCACCAGAAAACCAGAAGTGGCACTGTGGCTCAAAGAGGTAGAATAAGTGCTAGCCTTGAGAAAAAAAAGCTCAGGGACAGCACCCAGACCCTGAGTTCAAGCCCCATGAGCAACAAAAATAAATAAATAAATAAACAAACAAACAAAATGCTCAATCAAGTAACTGAAACTCTTGTCAAGGCATGGAATATTCCATCATTTCCAGAATGTTCTTGCATGTCCTCTCCCAGTCAGCATCCACTTCCACCACCACCCCCCAGAATCCAACACCATTCTGTTCCAGAACTTCCTGTGCATGGAATAATAGCACTTCCACTTGTGAATACATCTCCTCCTAGCACTGTGTCCCAGGGTCTCCTTGAGATGTATCCATACTCTAGGTACCAGGATTGGTTTGTTCATGTTTGTTGCCAAGTAGTAGTCCAGCTAGACACTCCGCAGTTACCCAACCACATCCTGTGGATGGCTTTGCCTCCAGTCTTCCTGCTCTTGAACCTGCTGCAGGCATTGCTCCCTGCCCCATAGTGACCTCCTGGCCTCCAGCATGTACGCTCCTCACACTCGGGTGTTACAGAAGAAAGGCCCAGTACAAAGGCCAGCCCTCCAGGAAGCATTCTGTCAGCCACTACTCAACCCTGGTACATACTTGATCTCTGCCCCTGACCGTTTTATGACTTTATTTGTTTACAGACCTGACTCTGCTCATGGCAAGCCCGGCCACCAAACTCTACTCTGTGTCTCTACATCTCTACTCCCCTCCCCAGCAAGGTGGACTGGGAGAGGCGAGGCTCTGGAACCAAGGTCCTGTGGGTTGACATTTTGGTCCTGGCATTGGTAACATTTCGGCCCTGACTGGTTCATTATGAGGCACGGCTCCACTTTCCATGTGAGGCACTTAGCATCGTGAGTGCTTGCTGCATAGCCAAGAACTGAGACTTGGCACCGTTGGCACCTTTGTGAATAAATGATAAAGGGACTTGCTAAATAATGGCGCAGCTGGCTGTTAGCCAGAAGTGCCTTGGGTTTTATTTTTTTTTGGAGGAGTTGTTTGTTCATTTGTTTTGGTACCCTAATAGGAGGGAGGGAGGGAAGGATCTGCTGTGCTCCAAAAACGGACGTGAGGGTGGAGGACGGATGGGAAGAGATGCCTGCTCAGCGGCCTGCTTCCCATTACGCCCAGGCCCTTTTATCTCTCACTCTTTCTGAATCCTGTTTGAGCCCATGGAATTCACTTCTCTTTGGATGGAATTCAGAACTTTGATCCATGTCTGAGAGGCTTTGGCTAGCAACTCAGAAGAGAATTCTGAGCAGAATGTCTGAGGTCTGCATATCAAGGCTTCACTTTCAACAGCAAGCTCTTGCTGCACCTGGGTTGGGGTCAGAGCCTCCATGATGGGTCTTGAGCTTCCTCAATGTTCTTAACTCTAACTGGTCTAGAGCCTTTTCAAGCAGCAACTGTGAGGAACTTCCTGCTGGAACCCACCACTTTTCTAGAGTGTGTGTGTGTGTGTGTGTGTGTGTGTGTGTGTGTGTGTGTGTGTGTGTGTGTGTGTGTGTTCTCAGTAGTATGTTTATCAAGAACAACTTGAGCTTTTTGACTACAATGTTTTCGTCGTAGACTTTTCATTGTGTTTTTCTGACCACTAAAAAATAAACAAAATAGGGCCATTAGGGAAGGATGGAAAATATAAAAGGAAGGAAAAAAAATTACCTGCCCTTTCACACTCCAGAGATAACCACTGTAAAGATTCCTGTGTGACTCCTTCTGCTAGTGGATAGATAGGTATATAAGTAGGCTGAAACTCAAATACATGATGCATATTTTCCTGGGAAATGGAAAAAACCATGAAATGAGGTTTCCTGACCTGCTAACCAGATCCAGGCACATTTTGTACAGATATACAATGCGATGGAGACAGTGAGAGGAAGCCATGTTGAAGGAGGTGCTGGGACCTGTTGAGACGGTCCCAGAATTCCAGCCCATCAATCTTCTGCCAATCTCAAGAATCCTGCCGATTCGTCCTTGGGGGGTGGGGGTGGGGTAAATTTGGACTAAATTAAATAACACTTAGAGAACTAGTAAAGGATCATTTCTGGGTGTTTCTACGAGCACATTTCCAGGGGAGACTGGAGTCAGTGAGTTGGGACTGAGTGGGAAAGATTTACCCTCAGTGTGGGGGAAGCACGCAAGTGGTTGAAGACCCAGACAAAACAAAAAGGCAATTTCCTGCCTCCCAGGCTGCCTGGCCTTTGGACCCCAGGACTTATACCAGTAGCCCCTGGAGCTCTCAAGCCTTCAGCCTCAGACCAAGTCAAGCCGTGAGCTTCGGTGGTTCCGAGGCTCTTGGAATTGCACTGAACACACCTGCCAGTATTCCAGAGTTTCTGGTTTACAGATGTGCTGGCATGGGTCTTGGGAACCATCTCCATAATTACAGGAGCCAATTTCCCCAGAAAACCCCATTTCACACATCTCTCTACATACCAAGAGCTCCCACTGGTTCTGTGTCACTGGCAATCCCTAATTGATACCGATTATGGTACCATGAGAAGTTCTAGAAAAACAACTTTGTAAGGGTAAGTTGCCTTAGGTGGAGTTTGTGGCCTTGGTTCTCTCATCTCATTTGATCTGCTAGTGATAAGGACTCCCCCTCCAAGTTCAGACAATTTAAGTCGTCAGTTATGCAAGTCAACTGTTTGCAGAGAGGCAAAATAAAGGCATTGAACACTGCTACTGAACACTTGGACAAATCAGAGAACTTGGTGGCTCTGTATATGATACTTTCAAGCATTTTTGGAAAACAAAGAAGGCAACCTGGTTGGTCACTCCTGTGGGTGATTTTTTCATCCCAGGACTAAGTGATGAAGGGAAAGGAGAAAGGCAGGGATCCATTTCTGGCTCCTGTTCCATACAAAATCTCTAAAAAGTTTCTTAGTGAGTCATGAATTGAGTATCCTTCCTACATCCACAGATGAAATTGCTGAAGATAGAACATCATACACCTGACGGAATTAACATGCAAGCTGACCTCTTGGTCTCTGAGTGTCCACCATAAAGCAAGGGCATTTAGAAGCCATGGTCCTGTAGCCTGGGATGGGGACATATGCAAAGACACTGATGAGCCAAGGGCAGGGATAAATTCTGATGAGTCTTGTTTGCAAGTAATCTCTCCATCCTCACCCCTACCCCACGCACCTACAACCCACCCCTGCAGCACGGAGAACAGGAGGAATCCCCGCTGTCTGAAGGGACTAACCAGGCATTGCCTAGGAAAATGCCCCAAGTCAGACACCAAGAAAGACAAGAGTGATTCTCCCGAGGCCCCTCCACCCCACCCCTCTGCCTTGATGTCTACAGTCCAGACCAAGTCTTAGAATCAAGACACAGAATCAAGGGCCAGTGGCTTATGCCTGCCATCCTACCTACAAGAGAAGTTAAAACCAGGAAGATCAAAGTTCTAGACCAACTGGGCAAAAAAGTCTGTGAGACTTCATCTTAGTGGAAGAAGCTGGGCTCGTGACTTTCATTCCAGCTACAACAGGAAGTCTAAAATAGACAGACAGTAGAAGAAGAAAAATGTGACTTTATCTAAAAAATAACCAGCACAAGCTGGGCACCAGTGACTCACACTTGTAATCCTAGCTACTCACAAAGCTGAGATCTGAGGACTATGGTTCGAAGCCATCCTAGGAAGGAAAGCCCATGAGACTCTTAACCATATAAAAGCCAAAACTGGTACTGTGACTCAAGTGGTAGAGTTACTCTCACACAAAAAAGTTCCAGGACAGTGAGCAGACCCTGAGTTCAAGCCCCAGCACCGGCGCATGTGCATACACACCCATACCAGCACAAAAAGTGTTAGTCATGGTTTAGCAGTAGAGTATTTAACTAGCAAACTCTAGCATCCAAATTCAAACCCCAACACTACCCAAAAAAGAAAAAGAATGATAAGATACCAAGTATGACCCATGACTAAGTGTACCATACTCCAAAAGAGCTCCCTGAGTTATATAATAGATACAGACAGAAATCTAGGGAACATTTCCTGGGACAGATAAAGAAGTTGTGGGAGACTCATGGGAGGAACACAAGTAAGGCCCAGGATGAGCTTGACATAGGTGCACTAAGCAGAACGTCTGCATTCAGTGTTGCAGTTCAGAGAGTGAAGAAGGTGCTATGGCTTGGCCAGTTAGCTAAACCACGGGCCAAAGATGACCCATTATGAGAAGAACAGAGAACTTGATTGCCACACCACCTTCTGCAGAGTCTGTGTGAGAGATCGCGTTAGACAAAGAGCTTCAAGGAAGCATGCCCTCAGGAAGGGGGTGTTGGTTCAAGGCTTCCCATACACTTGGCTGCACCTTTATAGCCTCTACCTTTATTCTTACTACATTCTTCTTGGCTGTACATTCGTTGCCTTTATTCTCATTTTGGCTATTTTTCTATTGATCCGCAAGCAGAGCATGTTGTATCTTTCCAGTCCAATAGAGACAGCTTCTCTAAGTAATAAAGACTAAGACCAAAGATTAAATGTGGGCAATGCCCCAATCAATCTATCAACTGATGTGACGCTGCCTCCAGAAACTCCTACAACTTCACAAGCGGTTTTGCAGCTCACACATAGTAAATATAGAGACTTAAAATTTCCAGATATGTCCAACAGACAAAATCAATGAATTAAACTACGTTAGAAAGAGTTATCCCAGTAGTTCAGAGAGTTCTAAAAAAAAGGGACCTCTGATTATAAAAGAAAAAGAAAGATTCTCCCAACAGTTATGATTAAGTTTAGTCCAACTTACGTTATAGGGAATAGATGGTGTTTTCACACAAAATATAAAGTTAGTAACATATTTCCTGAACCAATCAAGAACCATTTCCTTATACAGGAGCTTATAAAGATGAAAATAGTTGAATAAAAATAAAAATAAAAAGTACAATATAAGTACAGCCCTGTCCTAGGTTTGTTAATTATTAAACATAAAAAGGTTGACTAGATGATGCATTCTATTAAACAATACGCTAGACTTGTTTTGCACCACTTAGCTTAAACAGTTGGTGGGATAGTCATTAATTTTCATGTAATTCATCAATGCTTTGCTTTTTAAAAAAAACTAATTACGTGCTTAAATAAACAAAGAATCTATGTCACAATCACACACTGTATAAAAATGTTAATTCTCCTCAATAAAGATACACTCAGATGCAACTCTTTTGAGTCTGTGTGTGTTTGTCACTTCGCCGACTCCTTGCCCACCTATCCCGAGATCCCTGTCCCGTCGGTCCCAGTGCTCCGGCTGAGCTGGTCCGGTGCAGGTGGCGCCCAACGTGGGGCTCCAAAGCACAGGCAGCTTGAAGCTGTACAGACAGTTCTCGGGAAGGTAAGCTGTCTCTCCTCTTTCTCTCATTATTTTTCAGGCAAAGGATAGGACCTCGTCAGAGCGCTGCAGGCTCCCTGATAAAGGCTGATCAGGATAAGACGACGAGCAGGTATTTAAAATCATGGGGCATTCCCAGTCAAGAAATAAGGAATTATTTCTCTCTGTGCTAAAACATATGTTGGAAAGTAGGGGGTAATCATGTTTCTAAGAAAGCTCTTGTAGAGTTTTATGAGTTTGTTTTAAGGGTTTCACCCTGGTTTCCTGAGGAGGGAAGCTTGTCTCTGCAAGACTGGAAGAAAGTTGGAGTGGAAATAAAAAGGTACTATAAAAAACATGGCCCTGAAGAAGTCCCCCAACCTGCTTTTTCAATCTGGTTACAGGTAAAGGACATGCTTACAGATAAGATCGAGATGGAACTCTTAGCTGAACACGCTCCATCTGAAAATAATGATGAGACTGCCCCTTTAACATCTGGTAAAGAGAAAAATGACAAACATTATAATACTATAAACAAGGATGAGGCAGGAGGTGGTGTCAATTTGTTAGAAGCTTTACCTGATGATGATTGCTATGAAGATAACATTACTTGTTGGGAAACATATGAAGGACAAATTGATTGTGATGAAGGAGAGGATTGTTTTAGGAAAAATAAAATAAAAAGAGGTCCTATGGTGTTTCCCTCTACTCCTTCTGCCCCTCCTCCCTTTAACAAGGAAGTAAGAAATAGAGCTCACCCCAGAGCTTGAGCTCCAGGATTTATGGGAGCAATACAAGTGGCTCGTCAGTAAGGTGATTCCTCTTTTTGCTTTCCAGTAGTTTTGTAGGATGATGCTCCTCCTGATTGGGAGCCTCTTCCGCTACAGACTCTTAAAAAGCTTCAAACAGCTGTCAAGACTATGGGACCATCTTCTCCTTATACTCTTCAAATTTTAGACATGGTAGGAAGCACGTGGTTAACGCCTTATGACTGGTTCCAAACCACAAAATCTGTCCTCAGCCCAGGACAATATATCTTGTGGAGAACTGATTATGAGGATGGAGCTAGAGAAATAGTACAAAAATCAATTGTTAAAAGGGGAGGCACTAAACCAACCATGGGCGTGTTGATGGGAAGAGGCAACTATACTACTCCCTCTAGTCAAACAGATATACCTAAAGAAATGCTTATGGAAATATCAAAATTAGCAGTAGCAGCCTGGAAAAGGTTACCACCAGCTGAAGGCAAAACCACAGTTTTAGCTGGTATTCAGCAAAAACTAGTTGAGCTGTATGAAGAATCTGTGGCTGGACTAGAAGAAGCCTTGCAGAGAATGCTTCCCCCTCTGAAGGAATAGAGCTATTGCTCAAACAATTGGCATGGGAAAATGCAAACTCACTATGTAAAGAACTCATAAGACCCATAAGAAAGACGGGATCATTGCAAGATAATGTTAAAGCATGCATAGATGCCTCACCAGCAGTCATTCAAGGAATGGCATATGCTGCAGTAGTGAAAGGAGAACCATTCAGTGCTTATGTACAAAAATTACATAAGACACGACCCCAGGCCGGAAATGGGGTCTGTTTCTCATGTGGCCAGTCAGGACACATGAGTAACGATTGTTAACAAAAGCAAAATAAGCCTTGTAACAGTAAGAAGGTAAAGTGCCTGGACTTTGTCCACGATGTAAGAAAACAATCAATATTACTCCCCCCATCAAGCATTACAACATGCTTTATTTGTAATAAATTACCTTAATACTAATGAACAAAATCTTACACCTATACAAAAACATTGTGGCAAAATTGGATTAAAAGTTCATCCAAAGTTAAATGGAAAGATTTGCTTACAGGCACCTAAAAAGGACCTGATATATTAATCACCTCGAGAAGAGGGTATGCATGTGTGTTTCCACAGGATGCCGAGTCACCTATCTGGATTCCCGACCGACTTGTGCACCCCCACAATAATAACAAAAACCCAGAAAAGAAAGCAGAAGATACATATGAAGAAAGCAATACAGAAGCTCAAAAGGCTTCACCTTTCTCCTCAGCAGGCAAAGACAACAAAAAAAAAGCCCAACCACCAACCTGGGGACAAATTAAGAAGCTCACCCATTCTGCGGAGGAGATTGTGGCTTCTACAGGAAAGACTATCACTGTTAAAAATATGTTTCTTGCTATGCTTACCATTATTGCTGTGCAGGCAGTGTCTGTTTCAGGAGAATAATACTGGGCATATGTTCCTAATCCTCCTCTTCTACATCCCGTAGGATGGGGGGATGAGGATGTAATAAAAGTAATAACAAATAATAGTGACCTGGGGCTGGGAAGGTGGCTCAGTGGTAGAGCGCTTGCCTTGCAAGCCAGAGGCCCTGGGTTCGATTCCTCAGCACCACATAAGCAAAAAGAAAAAAGCCGGAAGTGGCACTGTGGCTCAAGTGGTAGAGTGCTAGCCTTGAGCTGAAG
>NW_012267317.1:4035506-4036894 GCF_000151885.1 Dipodomys ordii | reverse complement strand
GCCCAGGCCCAGAGTTCAGGCCCCACGACTGGACCCCCCCAAAAAATAATAATAATAGTGACCTGCTAGGGGGTTTGGAGAACTATTCTAATTTTCATATGACTTCTCAAACAATTAACTATGAAGGAATGACAGATACCACTCCAATTTGTATAATGCTATCAGAAAAAAAAAATCTCCCCGGGTGTTTGCCTATAAACTATAAAACATTTTTGACCAACACCCCCTTCCTACTATATTAGTTGTAAAAATTGTATTTTTACTAATTGTCTTACTTCTTCTCTGGATGAAACATATTCTGTAATTTTTATTTTAAAAAGACCTTCGTATGTATTGTTACCTGTAGATCTACAAAATGATCCTTGGTTTAAAAATTCTATTTTACAAATGTTAAAGACTTTGGATGTTATGTTGCGGCCAAAACGCTTTGTTGCAGCCTTGATTTTAGGAATAAGTGCTTTAATAACAATAATTACCTCTTTAGTAATTTCTACAGCAGCCTTAATAAATGAAATAAATACTGCTCATTTTGTTAATGATTTAAACAAAAATGTTACATTAGCCCTAGCAAAACAACAAATTATAGATAAAAAGTTAAAAATGAAAGTAAATGCTCTGGAGGAAGCGGTTCTGGCTATAGGTCAGGAAGTTCAAAATTTAAAAATACAACTCTCAGTCAAATGTCATGCTAGTTTTAATTATATCTGTGTTACTCCTTTAAAATATAACTCTTCTTTTAATTGGAATGCCACCAAAAATCATCTTCTAGGAGTTTGGAGAGATAACGATATCTCTCATGATATAGAGGCTTCACAGGACAAAATTACAGCAGTTAGTAAAGTTCATTTAGATGTAAAAAATTTACAATCTTTGGCAGAGTCACTTAAGCATAACTTGGAGGCCCTCAATCCTCTGGATTGGATTCATGTAATAATTATAATTGCCATTGTCGGATCAATTCTCTTAATTCTTATTCTTATATTTCCAATCATTTTCCGGCTGATCTTTAGATCTGTCTCTTCTGTGTGCCAAGACATTCACGAGCTTCAATTAAAAAATAAAAAGGGAAGAAATGCCACGCCACCTTCTGCAGAGTCTGTGTGAGAGATCGCGTTAGACAAAGAGCTTCAAGGAAGCATGCCCTCAGGAAGGGGGTGTTGGTTCAAGGCTTCCCATACACTTGGCTGCACCTGTATAGCCTCTACCTTTATTCTTACTACATTCTTCTTGGCTGTACATTTGTTGCCTTTATTCTCGTTTTGGCTATTTTTCTATTGATCCGCAAGCAGAGCATGTTGTATCTTTCCAGTCCAATAGAGACAGCTTCTCTAAGTAATAAAGACTAAGACCAAAGATTAAATGTGGGCAATGCCCCAATCAATCTATCA
>NW_012267317.1:4024288-4033281 GCF_000151885.1 Dipodomys ordii | reverse complement strand
AAGGAAGGAAGGAAGGAAGGAAGGAAGGAAGGAAGAAAGGAAGGAAGAAAGAAAGAAAGAAAGGAAGGAAGGAAGAAAGAAAGGAAGGAAGGAAGAAAGGAAGGAAGAAAGAAAGAAAGAAAGCTACTAGGTCCTCACAATCTGTATAAGTAGAAAGCTTTCAGATCAGTTGAACAAAAGTCTAATTCAAATCATAGTGACAGAGGATCACCAGCACTCAATCAGTTCCAGCTTGAGCCAGTTTACAAACCCAGAGTTCTCTGACTGAAGAAGGAAAGGCCAAAACCCCTTTGGGGAGGACCCCAAGCCTAAGCCTCCACCAAAGGGACCGATGGCCTTTTACTAGTTTGTGCCGTCAAAGCAGACCTTTTAGTAACTACTGGACACTGGCTCTGAACTGACATTGAGTCCAGATAGAGTGAGGATACCAGGTGATCCATGGGGGTTTGGTTTCAATCTTATTCGCAGTGGGTTCAGTTGGTCCTTAAACCAATTATGTGGTCATTTCTCCAGTTAAAGAATCATAACTGGACTATGAAAACTTTCATGAAGGATATATGAGAGATAACATCAATAAAGAACTAGGGGACATGAAGAGATCTATTTCCTTATTACAAACACAATTGAAAAGCATAGGCAATAGAACAAAAGAAGTTGAAAACAACATATCAGGAGTTGAAAATAAAGCAAGAGGAATTAGAACAATCAAATGCAGAACATATAAAAGAAACATTCAAGGGGCTGGGAATGTAGCTTAGTGGTAGAGTACTTGCCTAGCATGCATGAAGCCCTGGGTTTGATTCCTTAGTACCACATACACAGAAAAATCTGGAAGTGGCATTGTGGCTCAAGTGGTAGAGTGCTAACCTACCTACTCAAGGACAGTGCCCAGACCCTGAGTTCAAGCCCCAGGATTGGCAAAAAGAGAGAGAGAGGCATTCAAGAATTAGTGTACTAAGCCAAAAGATCAATTCTATGCATAATTGGAATAGATGAGGAGAAGAATTAAAAGCATTGGGAGCCTATTCAATAAAATAACAGAAAACCTCCAACCATGAGAAAGAGAATCTCACACATGTGACAGAGCCATACAAAACTCCTAGCACACAGGACAAGAGAACTGCTCCTAGACACATTGCTGTGAAAACTCTGGACTTTGAAAGAAAAAGGAATTAATTTTAAAGGCAGCAAAAAAGTCAAAGAGGGAACTAAATTACAATGGAAAGATTAGAATAATCCCAGCTTTTTCGATACAAACTCCAAATGCAAGGAGAACCTGGAGAAGTATAATTCAAGTGCTGAACAACAATTGTTAACTTAAACTAGAGCACCCAGCAAAACCATCATTCACAATCAATAGAAATGCTAAAACCTCCCATGATAAACAAAACTAAAGGAATTCATGAACACTGAATCAGACTTCATAACTGGAATAGGGTTACTTAGCACCTGGTAGAAATTCCCCCTTGGTCCCCTCAATTATGGAGTAAGAGTTTTTGTGGTGAGAAGGACCAAATCAAAGTCCTTAGAGCAGCCTCTGCCTAGGAAAACAGCAAATGAAAATTAGCATTGCATCCCTGAAGTTAGTGCCACCACTGAGGACCCGGAAATGCTTAGGTGGACATTGCTGCCACATCCCCATTGGTTTCCTATTCGGCTTGTGTAGAAGACAGATGGATTCCAGAGAATCGCAGTGCATTATCCTAGGCGTGTGATTTCAGTGGCAGCTGCTATCCCAGATGTGATTTCAAGGCTTGAACAGATTAACACATCCCCAGGTACCTGCTATGAAGCCATTGCTGTAACAAATGCCATTTTCTCCATCTCCATCTGTGATACCCCCCGGAAGCAGCTTGCTGTCAGCTTGCAAAGTAGCAATACACCTTCACTGCCCACCTCCAAGAGTGTAGCAACTGCCCAGCCTTGTGGCACAATTCAAAGAGATTGATCATCTTTCCTTCCCACAAGATGTCACACTGGTTCATACATGGATGCTAGGATGTTCACTGGACCTAGCATAAGACTAAGATTTAGTGATAAGACATTGGCATCCCAGCACCGGATTTAGGTCCAACTGAAATTCGAGGACCTTCTAACTCAAGGTCTAGGGGGTCCAATTGTGTCAGGGATATTGAGATGTTCCCCTGAAGATGAAGGACAGGTTGTTCCCTCTACCCCTGTTACAACCAAGAAGGAGGCACAGTGCCTCAGGGGCCTATTTTGCACATTCCAGCTTTGCGTGTACTATTCGGGCAACACAGGAAGTCCCGCCTGCTGTGCCAGCCGCCCTGCTGCTCAGGTGCTCTGATCCAGCAGGTCCAATGCACTGTCCCTGTCTGAGGCAGGTAGAGATACAGGCCCTGGCGGGCCCAAACTCTGCTGTGATTCACCCTCATAGAATTTTGGAACACGGACTCTATCTGGGTGTGTCTGCATGGGTGTCTCCAGAGGGGGTTGGCATGGGTGTTGTGGATTATGTGAGGAAGCCCCACCTATGATACAAAGGGGCTTTGTGCGGTCAGTTGAGGGTTCAGATAGAACAACACCTCCTCTCTCTTAGAGCAGGTCACACTCTTGTTACTCACTAGCACTCCAGGCCCCAGGACCTATTATCTTTTCGAGAGATAGCTCTTCACTTGTTAATGGGACCTACTAGAATTCCTGAACATAAGCCACCACCAAGTTACCACACACCTTGAGAGGCTCATGATGAACCGGGTGCTGTCTGAACACAAAGTCACAAAACAAGGCACATACAGGGACATACATCGTCCCAAAGTAGCATATGTGTGACCAGGCCTAAGCAGATCCCGAAGGCACAAACAAGTAAGTTACAGGAAGAGGTGGCCCACAGCCCCTAACCCTGCTATACTGCCTTCCCACACCCTACCTTGCCTATGGCCCCATGGGGAGTTCCCTATGGTCAGAAGACAGAGGAAGAGACTAGAACTCAGTACACAGATGGCTCTGTATCTGTGACCCTGTAGGCCCCATCCAAATGCGGGCAGCTCTAGCACTACAGCCCCTTGCTGGATCGCCCATCAGGAGCAACGCTGAAGGAAACTCTTCCCAATGGGCAACACTTCAGGCAGTGCATCTAAACACACCATTTCCTTGAAGGAGAAAGGGCCAGGTGCGTGACTATATCCTGAGTCATAGGCTCTGGCCAATGTTTGGTCAGGTTTTCAAGGACTTGGAAGATGGTTGGAAAATGGGTGACAAAGGCATGTGGAAAGACCTCTCTGAGTTAGACAAAGGACGTCAACATATTTGTGCCCCCATGCGGATGGATTTTAATAACAGAGAGATTAGGATGACTTGTCCTCCCTCTCCAGCCACCATGTCATCACCTAAGGAGCCATGGTGGCACACATAGTGATTATGCTTGTACTCAGCAGTATGGGCCCCCAAGGATGACGTGGCTATGGCCACTGCCAAGTACTTAGTCTGCCCATGGGAGTGACCAATACTGAGTCTCAATATGGGGGGTATCAGCATGTTGGGGTGATCAACAAGCAACCTGGTAGAAAGTTTTTATTTAATTGGACCCTTTCCAATATGACAGGGGCAATATGTTGTTCTTACTGGAATGGACACTTCTTCTAGATATAGATTTGCCTTTCCTGAGCACAACATTGCTTCTTCCAATACCACCACCATGGTCTTAGAGAATGCCTTGTCCATTGTCATGGTATTCCACAGCATTGCTTCTAACCAAGGAACTCACTGCACAGCCAAAGACTTCAGTAATAGATCCTGCAGGTGACAGGACCTTACAGGGCTGGAAGAAGGTTCTCCAAAACCTGTGGATTCATATTCAGTGTGTGCTGCCTTTTCTCTCACAGCCCAGATTCCAGTCCATGGATCAAGGGGTAGCTATAGGAGCAAAGCCTCTCTGATCATTCCTAATGAATCAGCATTAAATGTTTGCTTCTGGGGGCTGGGAAGGTGGCTCAGTGGTAGAGCGCTTGCCTTGCATGCCTGAGGCCCTGGGTTCGATTCCTCAGCACCACATAAGCAAAAAGAAAAAAGCCGGAAATGGCGCTGTGGCTCAAGTGGTAGAGCGCTAGCCTTGAGCTGAAGAGCTGAGGGACAGCGCCCAGGCCCAGAGTTCAGGCCCCACGACTGGAACACCCCCCCCCAAGAAAAAAGTTTGCTTCTGGTCCCTATAATGTTATATTTACACTAGAAAGCTTAAACTATGAGATTGGTAATTATGTGGGTGCACAGAGTTCTAACCTCACTGGGCACCGACGGCTCACATCTGTACTCCCAGCTATTCCAGAGGCTGAGATCTGAGGCTCACAATTCAAATCCAGCCCAAGCAGGAAACTCGGTAAGACTCTTATCTCCAATAAATTACTCAAAAAAGCCTATAATGGTGCTGTGGCTCAAGTGGTAGAGCTTTAGAGCCTTGAGCAAAAGAAGCTCAGCGACAGCACCCAGGCCAGAGTTCAAGCCCTAGGACTGGCAAAAAAAGAAAGAAAGAAAAAGTTCTAATCTCCACCAAGAGGACATTTAGCAGACTTGTAGGATAAGTTAAAAAAATATATTGTGACAGTGAAAGTTACACTGGAGGTCTAAGAGTTGTCTGAACATTTGCTAAAACATGTAAAAAACACACTGATAAGCGTGACCTGCTTACCAATGTGGACAGACACCCATCCTCAGACATCTGACCTCACATAGAAACAAAGCTCCTTCCCAAAAGCAGATTTGGAAGGACCACTGGAGCAAGGAAGAGGGCAGAGGAAGTAGAGCGCTCGGGACACAAGCCACCAGAGAGGGAAGTCCACACTTGTCCCCAACCCTTAGAAAGAAATTCCCCAGTGGATGTCCACACCACCTGGCCCTAGGATTGGAGTGTCCCTCAGAGGATGACTGCGAGCTTGTGATCCAGATAGATCCAGGTTCAAAGCTTGGATCTGCCACTTACTAGCTGTGAAAACTTAAGCTACGACAACTTAAATAAGGCTGTGTGTAGCTGGGCGCTGGTGGTTTATGCCTGTAATCCCAGCTACTCAGAAGGCTGAGATCTGAGGATTGCTGCTCAAAGCCAGCCAGGGCAGGAAAGTCCATGAAACTCTTATCTCCAATAAACCACCAGGAAACCGGAAGTGGTACTGTGGCTCAAGTGGTAGAGTGCTCGCCTTGAGCTGAAGAGCTGAGGGACAGCGCCCAGGCCCAGAGTTCAAGCCCCAAGACCAACAAAAAACATGTTTTTCATGTTTAAAAGGCCAGGTGCATGAGTACTGGATGCAGTGCTGCCAGAGTCTGGGGTGAACAGGGCCGGGGGAGGGGGGGTGGTCTGGGCCTCAGCCAGACTCAGAACTGAAGTCTGATCATTTTCCTGTGTGTCCCGTAGTGTCCCCTCCCTCAGTTCCTGCATCGTCCACATAGGCTGAACTATGTAAAAGAAAAACTTGACTGAACCTTGGTGATGCCAAATCGAATGGAGAAGCAGGCTGGAAGCTGGCTTGCAGAGCGCTCTTCTCAAAGCCTCGTCTCCCTCACCATCTTCTCCAAGCCTAGCCCCACCATGTGGTGGGGGGTGGGCGCTCATTCTGGGACTGGCGATTGACCTGAACTACTTCCAGAGCCTCACCCATCTCTCTACTCAGGTGAATAATACATGATGGTAGTTTTTTTTTCTTTTTCGTGCCATTTATAAAATAAAATTCACTATTTATAAAATAACTTCTTTCACCCTTAGGGTGAGGAAGAAAGTCGGGAAGCGGGAGAAGGAGCCCTGGGCTACAGCCTGGTGAGCAGCCCTGAGGCTCGGCTGGGGCTCATCTGCTGGTGGCAGATGAGAAGGAAGCTTCTCAGCCTGAGGGCTTCCTGCCCGCCCAGTGCCTTCCAATCCCCAAACAGGATGGTCATGTCCATCTGTGCCATCAAGGTGTTCCTGCAGCCCTCCACCCCGTCAGACCGTGCTGGGTCACTGCAAAGGGGCAGCGGCTCCAGCCCTCGTCAGTGATGGCTACTTGTGCAAGCGGGGAGTTGTATAAGTGGAAGGGAGTGTACCGTGTGAATCATAAGAAGGCATCTGTGCCAGCAAGTTCTTATTAAGCCAATGATCTGAGATTTGGGCCCCAATTATATTTTTGCTGCTGCCACCCAGCTGCCTGGAGCCTCTCCTCCCGAGTCTGGCCTCCAGGGCCGCTGCACTCAGCCTCACTCCTTCATCTCCTCTATGCCCCTGACCTAAATTCAGCCCTCATTCCCTCTCTCCCCACTCCTGACCTTCTCAAGCCAGCACAGCCCAGTGTGGGAAGTGAGTCTAGATCCTTCTTGAAAAGCAGAGGCAACCACAACGGAGCATCAGCCCGGGTTCAGCCCTTCTGTGTGCAGGGCCTGGGGCTGTAGAGGCGATGGCCGTCAGCTCCCAGCTGGCCTTGCCCTGGGACCTGAGAGGCTGCTCGGGAATCTCCCCGATGTCCCCTATGCAGGATGAGAAGGGACTCTTATCTGGTACTAACTGAAATAAAACCAGAGCTGAGGGAATGAACTCACAGGCCAGAGCTTTCAGGAGGCTTTTCTCAAGAAGTGGGAAGGGAGGAGAGGAGGGGGGAGGGAGGTGGAGAGGTTTGTGGGGAAAGACCTGACAGAGAGAGTTCAGTGACACTGGAGGATAGAACAGGCCTTTTATCAGGTTCCTGCAGTGGTCCAGGGTTGAATAAATGTCCACTGGTCATGAGGATTCTTTTTTTTTTTTTTTTAACTCTGGACCTGGGGCTTAAACTCTGGGCCTGGGCGCTGTCCCTGAGCTCCTTTTGCTCAAGGCTAGAATTCTAGCACCACTTCCAGCTTTTTCCGAGAAGTTTATTGGAGATAAGAGTCTCATAGACTCATAGTCAGGGCTGGCTTTGAACCGCGATCTCCAGATCTCAGCCTCCTGAGTAGCTAGGATGACAGGTGTGAGACACTGGCACCTGTCTGAGGATGGCAGTTTTCTATAGAAGATTCTTCCTTACATCTTTAAGTGATTTTTTTTTTACCATAGATATGGTTAAGTGGGGAGAGGGTGGCTCACACCTGTAATCCCAGCTACTCAAGAGGCTGAGCTCTGAAGTCCACAGTTCAAAACCAGCCCAGGCAGAAAATCCCATGAGACTCTTATCTCCAGTTAACCACCCAAAAGTTAGAAGTGGAGCTCTGACTCAAGTGATAGAGTGCTACCCTTGAGCAAAAGGCTTAGGGGCTCACACCCATGATCCTCGCTACTCAGGAGGCTGAGGTCTAAGGCTCACAGTTTGAAGCCAGTTATGGCAGAAAAGTCTATGAGATTTATCTCCATTAAACTACAAAAAAAAGCCAGAAGTGGCATTGTGACTCAAGAGGTAGAGCACTAGCCTTGAGCAAAAGAAACTAGGGACAGCGCCAGGCCCTGAGCTCCTATGACTGGCACCAAAAAAAAAAAGGGATGGGTCAGTCACCAGTTCCTTTTTGGAGATTTTATGGTATCATGCTGCACTTGATGGGTTTATACCTGTGATAGGAGTAGAGGATAGAAAGGGATAGGAATAGGGAATGGACACAATTTATACATCGTTGACAAGGGAGAGTTTTTACATTTACAAACTATGCATTGAGGGTGTGAGAACCTATTCATCTCTTGTTCCCACGAAGGTCCCATCTACTTCATCTTGTAGAGAATTCTTTCTCTTTAATCTTAAGGGTAATGACAAGATGTAGATCTGTTATCTTCTATGCTGCCTACTACATGATAGTACACATTGTTCTATTTGTCCTTGGAGGCAGAGATCTCTTTCTGCCTGATCTAATGGGGCAAGATTTGCCATATAAGACTGAGAAGGAGTTAGGCAGGAGCCAGTGACTCATGCCTGTAATCCTAACTACTCAGGAGGCAGAGATCTGAGGATCAGGGTTCAAACCCAGCAGGAAAGTCCATGAAACTCTTCTCTCCAATAAACTGCCTGAAAACCAGAAGTGGTGCTGTGGCCCAAGTGGTACCACCAAAAAAAAGTATATACATATTTGTATGTATATATATATATATATATATATATGTGTATATATATATATATATATATGAGAGAAGGGCTGAAAATCACTTATGATCATAAGCTTAACTCAAAACTGAGTCCTTACTATAGGTCTCAAACCAAGATACCAAGATACCAGACCTTTGCAGTGACTGGCTATAGATAACCCAAGTTACCTAAAGAACCACATGTAGTAGCTAGAATATTTACATTGGCTATTTTCATCCTGGAGGTAGACATACTCAACAAGTTGAATCTTCATTGGAGGGATAGTGGAACTCACATGAAAGTACCTCAATGCCACTATGCTAAGACGGGCTAAGGGTACATTCTTGCAAGAACTAGTGGGAATTGGAATTTGCTCCTCTTTTGGAGCAGGGTAAGGTGCAATCGGTGTGACTGGAATTCATTGGCATTTCTCCCTTAGTACCATGGCCACTGGTACCTTTATCCAAACAGATCCTACAACAGCCCAGCACAGAATGCCCTTTAGATTTAGCTTAGTTCCTTCTGTTTCCTGTCCCTACCAATTAGTTCGCTCTTTGACTGTACTTTCCTGCTAGACGTTTAAGACCAATGAGGTAACCCAAAACTGGTTTAATGCCAAGTAAGTAGTTGTAATTTCTTCCAATAGGCAACTGGAACACACAAAAGAGGTGAAGAGTATGTGATCAGACATGGAGTCTAGTAAAATCAGGAGCGATAGTTGAGAGGGCTCCAGGCAAGAGCTGGGGTGCATTCTGGAGCCCACTGTGGTTTCCAGATGCAAATCATGAGCAGTGCTTCTCACAGGGGAGCAGGATGCCGTCGGGAAATGCCGGGCAATGTCTGAAGACACCTTTGGTTGTCACCAGTGGGGCGATGTCACTCCTGGCATCCAGTGGGCAGAGGCCGGGGACACCGCTAAACATACCACAGCACACAGGACAACACACAAGACAGTCCATAGGCTCAGAAATCCCTGATGGAGACAATGATAAGAAC
>NW_012267317.1:3997353-4023993 GCF_000151885.1 Dipodomys ordii | reverse complement strand
AGAGACCAAAATAAGGAGGAATGTAGAACTACTTGAGAATGAGAATTGATGCAAGAAGCTGGTTCCTACACCATGAAGGAATGAGCAGTCTTTGTTATACTGTAGGGTTCATGTATTACTGGTGATATTTTTAATCCACTGCAGATTAACGGGGTGCCCTCCTCAGTGGTCAGGGGCTCAGCCAGGGGCTTAGCAAGCAAGCCAGGTGTAGATAGACCCCCCCCCCACACCCTGGTCCAAGGCTTGCTGAAGACCATCTGGTTCTGGAAGCTTTGGTTCTTCAGATGACTGACAACTCCTTCAGGAGAGTTGGAAGTACACTGAGAGCTTCGGCAGGGCAACAGAGGAAGGAGATGACTTCTAAAGAAACAAAGGCAGGGCCTGCGTGTGGAGCGGCACCCATGGGATGAGGGTTGATAACGTTGTCAAGAATAAGGCCTACTTTAAGAGAGTTAGAAGAGGGCAAGAACTGACTACTGACTAGTACTCTGGAAAACTCTTGGTGATCCAAGATAACAGTAAGTACAACACACCCAAAGACAGGATGATAGCTTGTGTAACTAACACAGAGGTGTTATTTGTCAGATTGCTTATGCACACACAGAAGATAAGATTGGCTGTGCAGCACAGGTGCACAGACTACCCAGTCAGCCTAACCTATTCTGCAGCCAACTATTGTATTGACCTGCCGCTGATCCACAGGCTTCTCAATAGGTTTGCTGTGGACAAGATCTAGGAAGGCCAAGAGGAGGTGACCAGAGATGAATACAATGTGGAAATCATCGATGGTAGACCTTGTGCCTTCACCTGATATGTGGATGCAGGACTACAACTGGAATACAGTCTTCGGTGCCCCGAAGGGAGCTGCAGACAGAGGCGTGTCTACCCCGCACAGTGCCCAGCGATTCCCTGACAGCAAGGAGTCCAGATGCCATGGGCCAGAATGTCCAGATCATATGCATTACTTAATGGAAGAAGATAAGGGTTCTTATAAGAAGCAGTTCCCTCAGTACATAAAGAACAATCCAGACCTGAGGGAGCAGATGGACCAGAAGGCGCGCACTGCTAGAGGAGAGAATCCATGAAAAGTAGCCCAAAAGTGAAGAAGAGGGGCAATCATCCCAAAATGTCCCTTACCCAGAAGAAACATCAAGTAGCCCGAAAGAAAGCCAGCTTCCCCAGAACTCAGGAGTGGGCTACTGAGAGTGAAGCCAAACAATTGCCTGTGAAGATTTTTTTTTTCTCAGAATGACAATAAACTTATTGACAAGCAGCTAAAAAGAAAAAGAAATGAAGACAAATGTGAACTAAACGAGACCCCACCCCTAGAACAAGGAGGAGAGCCTCCAGGGGTGTGTAGCCAAGAGCGAGCCTGGTGCCCCCCCCCCGTTCCAGATGAGACAATTGATAGTTAAAGCATTAGCTGCTTTGCCTATTGTAAACCATTACCACAGGTTGAGAGACTGGATTTGAACCCAAGGCCCTCTGATGTTACACTCCACATGGATAGACACTGGGGTCCCCAAAGGGCTGGCTCAAAGGCAATCACCACCATGAGGCTTCCCCAGGCTCTAGTGAGCACCTAACCTGCCACAGGACACCCGTTCCTCATCATCATCTCAGAGAGCCGAATGGCTTTCAAAGTCCACTGCACATCTCAGAGCTCACTACCAAAGAGCGATCTGGGAAGGCTAAGCCCAGAGCCACTGGGCACAGCTTCGGGAAAGATGGGCTGCAGGATCTACTAAGAAGCTAGGCAGCCAGGATCTCTGGGTACAATCAGCAAGGCAGAGAGTGACTAGAAGACCAGCCCTGGCCTCCAACCCCTCCAGAAGCTCCCTCTACACTGGGTCAGGACCCAGTACCAAAGGAGTGGGGACAGCAGCGCCCCCTATAGTTCATCCTCTGTAATGGCCCCCGACTGTGCAGAAGCTCTACCCGTAAGCTTGCTGTCGCCTCCGCTCTCCTCTCCTACATCACACCTTCCCTGGTGAGCAAGCCCTACTGGCCTTCCTTCCAAGCCAGCCCGCTTCTTATCTCGAACTTGACCTTCACAGCCAGCATTACCCACCATGATTACCACAAGAGTTTTCAGATCAAATCCAGGCTTCCATCACCCCACGCTTCACACTGCCATTCCCAGCGGTACTGCTGCGCTGAGCCTGGACACCTGCACACACCTGTAACGTCTTCCATCCACTCAGAGCAAAAGCCAGAGGCCCTGTGGGATCAGTCCCGCCCCATCTCTTACCACTGGCTGCTATCCACATGGTTATCAACATCGAGGCTTTCATACTTCTGGTTAGGTTAATACTGCCTGTCACCTTCTCCCAGGGGCCTTTCCAGCACTCTCTGTCTGAAAGGACCAGCCCCTCCCCCAGGATAGGAATGCCAGCTCTGGCGCTCTCCCCTGAGCACTTGGCCCTTTCCAGTGTTCTGCGCCAACGCTTGTCCCACAGCCTCTGCCATCGCTCTTGGAAGATGGCGTTAGGAACCCTCGTGACCCCCGCAGCTCCTCTGCCTGCAGCCACGCTGGCCCTCAGCCTTGCTGGGTGAAGCGGACTCCTCCACAGCCACCACGCAGCAAGAACCCAGGGCTCAGCCAGGGAAAGGGGGCCGGGCTGGGTCTGCAGGGGTCTTGCTCCACTCTGCCACTGTGAACCCAGCATTCCTTGCATCTATCAAGGAAGGAGAAACGTGACGTGGAAAGTGCTGGGAGGGGTGTGGATTGGGGGCTGGTCTCGTAGACACAATACGTGTAGCCTGTCTACTCTGGTTCGCAGGATTGTACACCGCCCCCTCCCCTCCAAAAAAAGCAAAGCAGGTTCACAAACTCCATTTGTGGTTTGGAAAGCAGTAGGGGAAGGAAAACATCCAAGGGCTGCCTGGAGCCACGCCAGGGCTAGCCAGCCACAAGCCTTCCCAGCAGACAGGCTCACTGAACGCTGTGTGCTCCCCCTCTCTGTCCGCTGCTGGAACCCAGGGCTTGTGGTACTTTTGTCAGCTCTCTGACATCTTGGGGCACAGAGGATGCTCATAAATATTTGCTGAGTGAATTGCAGACTACCAAGAACAAACCCTCAGTCCAACACTGGTGGCTCATGCCTGTCATCCTTGTAACTCAGGAGGCTGAGCTCTGAGGATTGCAAGTCATAGCCAGCCTAGGCAGGAAAAAGTCAGTGAGACTCTTTTCTCCAATTAATCAGTTAAAAAGACAGAAGTGGAAGTGTGGCTCAAATGGTAGAGCATTAGCCTGAAGCAGGAGGGGAAAAGTAAGAACTGAGTCGAAGACCCTGAATTCAAGCCTCAGTACTGGCACACAGGCCCAGAGAAAAACTCTTTAGTGAATGGTGGAAGTGGTAGAAACTGGGAGATGCCCTCCCACATTGGGGTAGCATTGCCCAGGTCCTCTGGACCTTGGCAAGAATCCTGCCCGTGGAAAGGGTGGGATTATCTCTATAAGCAAGACTGCTCTAATCAGGAACACAGCCTACTCTGCTGGCTTCATTAACAACATAAAGATCTAATCCAGTGACTCCCTGGCTTGCCTTCTGCCCAGCCTGACCAGCAAGGCGGCTTCTGGTCTGTGGTTTCCTGGAAGCTACCTGCACTCTGATTATCTCTTCTGATCACTGATGAAACCCAAATATCAAGATCTAGCAATGGGGCATCCAGCTCACAACCCCCAAGTCTGAATCCATTTCATATATTACACTACCCCCTCCCAAGACTGGATGTCACCCATCTCCAAATTCTTGGGCTCTGTCCCTTTAAGTCAGGCAGGCAGCCAAGGATACAAAGGGTACAAACTTTGCCCAAGTGTTATCTGTAATTGTCACCAATCATTAACCCAGGAAGGGAGGAACTCCGTGCTAGGGAGTTCACCTGTGCTAGGAAGGGCCAAGCAGACGTGCACACAGCATGGTAAGCCAGGGAAAGGAGAAGAAAACACTGAAGAGCCAGAACGCCCTCAGCCACCATGTGTACAAACAGCAGTGAAGACAATGCCCACATCCCAGCTTTTCTACCCACAAGTCCACTGGCCCCCATTCCCTGGTGTGCAGAACGCTCTGAAAGGTGTCTCACTTTCTTAGGTCTCCACTGAGCTCCCTCAAATCCAACTTGACCCACATGTCTATAGACTTAAGAACTAATTTCCTCCTCCTCCTCCTCCTCTTCCTCCTCCTCCTCCTCCTCCTCCTCTTCCTCCCTCATCTCACCTCTGCTTACAACCAAACAGTTGGTCCCCCCAGCTCCACCCCACTCTGTGGCCCAGGAATTTCTCTCCCATTCACCTCTTGCCCAGAGAACCCTCCTCTTCCCAAGTTTGAATTGTATAGTGTTCCCCCAAATATACACCCTTTCCAGGCCTCAGAATGTGACCTGACTTAGAAACAGGTTCACTGCAGATGAATTCGAGAAGACGGGGGAGGGTGGGCCATGGGCCGTGACTTCATCAGATGATACAGAGAGGGACAGGAGGATATCACTGAGGGCAGATGCAGAGGTTGGAGTGATACAGCCACAAGCCAAGGAACCCGGGAAGGACAGAAGCCGGAGGAGGCAGGATGTGGCCCTGTCAACACCTTGACTGCAGACTGCAGGACCCGTGGCTGGGCAAGAATCCACCTCTGCCCCTTTAAACCCCAGATGGATGGGAATTGGTTACAGCAGAAGGGGCAGAGTCCCAGAACTTGGGGCTTACAGTCTCAGAAGGCAACTTCCTCCACATCCTGCGGACAGGTTCTTGAGCCTCTCTCCTGTTGCGTGTCTTCTGTGCTACCTTGTAATCACATTCTGGGTGCTTCTTCCAATAAAGAAATGCACCTGTGAGGGTCATGGGTCTTCATGAGTGCGCCTACCCCCAGGTCTGGCCAGGAAGCCATGGAGGAGAGAGGGGATTCTAATGTTTCTAATGACTATCAGTTCTGGAAAATGTGTCAGGCAGGTGGTTCTGTGCACTTGTGTTTTGTTGGATTGTGGTTTGTGTTTGTTTGTTTGTTGTTGGTACTTGGGTTCAGGGCCTAGGCACTGTCCCTTAGCTTTTTTGCTCAAGATTGGCACTCTACAGCTCCATTTCCAGATTTTTTGATGGTTAATTGCAGATAAGAGACTCATGGACTTTTCTGCCAGAACTAGCTTCAAACTGTGGTCCTCAGATCTCAGCCTCTTGCGTAGCTAGGAGTATAGACACAGGTGCCTGGCTGTGCGCATCTTTCTAACTTGTGCCACAGCATCATTCTGACATTCACATTGTTTCTTCCCATGATCTTAAGATCTACTCGTGTGTTCCTGGACACCCGCGCCTTTGTGTCCACAGCTTCATGGTGTGCACTGACCACTTTCCTACTAATGACCTCCTCCAGCTCTCTGTCACCACAACCCCGCGGGTCCACATCCTGCCGCAGCACAGCAGATTCTGTGGGAGAATCTCTTTGATGACCATACCAAGAAGCAAGATTGCTGACCTGAAGGACAGGTAGGAGCCCCCTTTGCCTACACCCTACAAACTGCCCTCCAGAAGGGTTGTGGCAACTATGTCTCCTTCCGACACACGACACCCGGAGCTTCTACCCCCACCTCCATAAATACGCGCATTTGCCACCACCCAGCTTCCTCATCTCTGCCAGTAACAAACATCGGATCACATCTCGCCATTGAATACTGGGTGCTTTTTACAATGGAGCATGTTTTTCTGGGCTCTTTTGATTTCTTGCTGTTTCCTTTCTTCTCTTGGAAGCGGCCTTTGAGATGCTTTACCCAGTTTCATGGCAACTACTAACTTTTTCTAACTTGCTTGCAGGAGTTCCTTGTGTACGTTCATCCCTTGATTTAAAAGGAAAAAAACAATCTTACTAAGCCAGGCCCCAGTGGCTCATGCCTGCAATGCTAGTGACTCAGGGGCTGAGGCATGAGGATCATGATTTGAAGCCAAACTGTACAGGAAAGTCCATGAGCCTCTTATCTCCCATTAACAACCAAAAAGCTGGAAGTGGAGGTGTGGCTCAAGTGGTAGAGCACTAGCCTTGACCAAAAAAAAAAAAGCCACAGGAGAACTGAAGGCACTGAGTTCAAGTTCTGGTACTGATGCACACAAAACAAGCAGTTTGATTGGAGATATGATTTACATGCCTTACAGTTCGGCCATTTAAAATGTGCCCATCCCCAGATGGCAGAACGTTCAGCTATGTGACTATTACCAGTTTTAAAGCATTGTCTTCACCTCAAAAAGAAGCTCATGCTTATGAGCTCTCATCTCCCAACTCTCCACTCCACCCCGGCTCTCAGAAAGGACTACTGTCCTCCAGATCATGCCTATTCCGTGCACAGTGAACATTTCATATAGATGGAATTATAGGATATGTGACCTTTCGTGACTGGCTTTCTTGTATTTAACGTGATGATGCTAAGATTTCTCCACACTGCCGCATGAATCAGTCGCTCATTCCTCTTGGTGGCTGAATAGTATTCTAGCAGGCTGATAAACATTTTAGCAGCTGATAAACATTTGAGTATCTTCCACAACCTGGTGATTTTGAATAATACTGCTATAAACATTCACATACACACTTCTATGAGGAACTATCTTGGGTGTTCACCTAACAGTGAGATTGCTAAATATAAGGAAACCAAAATGTTTAGTCATTTGAGAAATGACCAGTTTTCCAAATGGTGGCCTCATTTAATATTACCACCAGCTGTGTGCGAGAGTTCAAATTTTTCCACATGGCATCAGTGCATTATTGTATGACTTATTCTGTCTCTCCTAGGAGTGTGAAGTGCTATTTCATTGTGTGAAACTCTTATTTGACACATAATAATTGTACATATCTGTGGTATACAGTGTGACTTCTTATCCATGTGTAATGACCTGGCACTTGACACATTCATCATCCCTGACACTTGATGATTTGTGTTGGGAAAGCCCGACATTTGCAACAACATGGGTGAAACTGGAAGAACTGTATTCATCAAAATGTAGTCAGGCTCTAGAGGAGGCTACACTTAGGGGAGAAACCAAAGGCAGATCATCTAAAGTTCTATTTATCAAAACCAATTCCAGGAAATGGAAACAGGGGGAGAGGGAGAGAAGGGAGGCACAGGAAGGAAGGTGGAAGGGAAGCTGAAACCTTGCTCTCTAGACGCAGAGAAGAGAATAGCAGTTACCCAAGCTTAGGGAGGGGTATGGGAGGGAGAGAGAAGGATGAGGGGTACAGGGCTGCCTATTGCTGGATACACAGAATGTTCTAGAGCAGAGTTGAATAGTAGAGAGAGATTCTGAAGTGTTTTTTACAGTTCCCTGATAAAAATATTGAACACCTTTTCATATGCTATTGTTTCTTCGGATGTTCTCCTCAGAGGACTATTAATTCAGACCCTTGGCTCATTTTAGTTGGATTATTTGTCTTTTTATCACTGAACTGTGAGTTCTTTGCATATTATAAATACAGCCCTCAAATAGAGACTTGTGAATATGTCCCCCTCTATACTCTGGGCTATGTCTTCAATGTCTTCTTTGTGTCCTTTGAAGTATGTATGGTTTTTGTTGTTGTTGTTGTTGCGCTTTTTGTTTGTTCTGGTTTTTGTGCCAGTGCAGGAGCTTGACTTCACAAGCGGTGTGAGAGCCACGTGAGGCCGGCGCTGAAGCACCTACATTTTAATCCCAATGACAGCATCCATCTCTCTCTTCTTTAGTTTCTTGTGCTTTGCAGTCACAGGCAGAGCCCTTGCCAACCTAACATCAAGATATCAACCATTGCCAGGCACCAGTGGTTCATGCCCGTAATCCTAGCTACTCAGGAGGCTGAGATCTAAGGATCTCAGTTCAAAGCCAGCCAGGCAGGAAACTCTGTGAAACTTCTATCTCACATGAACCACTAAAACGCCATAATAGAGCTTAGGCTCAAGTGGTAGATTGCTGGCCTTGAGCAAAAAATAAAAAACTCAGGGGGCTGGGAATGTGGCTTGGTGGTAGAGTGCTTGCCTAGCATGCATGAAGCCCTGGGTTCGATTCCTCAGTACCACATACACAGAAAAAGCCAGAAGTGGCACTGTGGCTCAAGTGGTAGAATGTTAGCCTTGAGCACAGAGAGGCTCAAAGACAGTGCCCAGATCCTGAGTTCAAGCCCCAGGAGTGGCAAAAAAAAAAACAAAAACAAAAAAAGCCCTCAGGAACACCAAAAGAGAAAAGAAGAAAATGTACTCCTGATTTTTCTCCTAAGTGTTTTGTATTTTTAGGTCAGATTCAGTTCCTCGATCCATTTCAAGCTCACGTTTGTGCGTGGTGTGAGGTAAGCATCCGACGTCATTCTGCGTGTGGCTCCTTTGTTTCCTCCCCCCCCCCCCCCCCCCGTTCAGCTGCCTCCTCCAAGTCTGCCCTCATGTCACTGTCTTGGTCGGACTTTCCAAGGTCAGGTGGTTCTGGGAGCTCTCCTCTGCTCTAAACCCCTCCCCCCTCCCCTGCATGCAGCCTGTGAGTTCATAACAGAAGGCCCAACTTGAGAGACACAGACTGTCCCGTAAAGCGCCACTTCCCAAAGGCCCTGAAGACCTAGAGTTTCAAAGAAAAAAAACAGGAGAGGGGAGCCTAGACTTGCATAGGGAATATCCAGTTAACTGTGTTCATCTCGTGTCAATACACATTGAAATGATTTGCAATTAAGAAAAGTACCAAACAAACGATGTACCTTGTGAGAGGGGATGGAGGGGCGGGGAGAAACTGGATGGAAAACAGAGGAAGGAGGTGACATTATCCAAGAAAAAAATGTACGCATTACTCAACTTGTAATATAGTAAGCCCTCTGTACAATAACATAAAAATAGTATTTCTAAAAGAAAATTACAACATCCACATAACCACAAAAGAAGGAGCATTTCTTAGTATCCTGCCTAGATGACCAAGAAGAAAGAATTCTCAGCTCTTCCTAGCCACGTAACTTTCCCTGACTCTTGCCCCTCCCTCGTCCATATTTGCCCCACCCCACCCCCATCCTGTTAATCTAAGTAGGCCACTCTAGTTCCGTCCTCTTCCTGCAGAAGAGAACCTCACCCTTTTTTCCCCCTTCTGCTCTTGGCCATCCTAACCAACATTCTCCTCAGCCACATCCTCCCTCCTTTCTGAAAACTGTCAGGGTCCCAGAGATGGTGAAAAGATTTCTTCTGGAGGTTCAACTCAGTGGCTTTTGTCTCTCAAACCATCTCTGGTTCCAAGTCCCACATACAGGCAGACTGCTCCGCTTTGCTGAGGACCACAGTCTTCCATCAACCCTGCCTTGCCCCTTGTCTCTATCTCTGGGTAGATTCTTGGCTAGAAAATGTCCCTTGGTCCTCATCATGGCCCTGGGAAACATGCCACCTGTGCACCCAGATCACGACAGCCCACAGCTCATCCCAGAGACAGTGTAGGACAGTTCTGTGGAAGGTGGCACTCACTGTGACAGGAGACATCATAGGTAAACGGTCTAAGGACATGCCACACAGGCTGCAGCCACCAGCACCGGGCACCCCCCCCCACACACACACATGGGGAATCCCTGAGCTGCAGGCCCCCACCTTGCTGGCTTCTTACCTCACCCTGTCCCTCCCCAGAGGGCGGAGTCCAACGGACTTCAAGAAGGAGTCAGGGGTCAGCACCTTAGAACAAAGGCTGGCGCAGCGGTCCGCAGGCGCGGAGCACACAGGTGCGTTCTGATGGGGCGGACCGGGAAGGGAGGAGCGCAGAGAGGACAGGTGTGGGGTGGGGAGGGCCACAGAGCGCAGGAGGCCTGAGCGAGCCACACAGGGTCCCGGGGCTTAGGAGGAAGAGAGGAAGGAGAGGGAGGAAGGAGGGGACATGCTTCCCTTTGCAGGGCAGGCTGACCGGCTGCCAAGTCTCCCCTTGTCCTGTGTGGCTCTGTCGCCCTCCCCCAACCCGCATGACTGCCACAGGAACGTGTGCACAGAGGGCCTCTCCTGGGGAGCTCAACCCGGCATGTCCGCACATCCCCTTCCCCGATAAAGCAGAAAGGCACGTGGGTCTTCCTTCTCTCTCTGCCCACCCCCCAAACAGGAGGGCCCACCAGGAAAGGGCATCATGGCACCTTAAATGCAGAAAGGAGCAGGTGGCTACACGCTGCAGGCCTGGAAATGGTGAAAGATGAGTGGTCCAGAGGACGGGAGGGGGTGGGGAAGACGGGCAGACCATGAGGACCCCCATGGGATACTCTAGTGGTGGCTGGCGTGATGCGTGTGTCAAAGCCCATGGGCTGCAGCCCCAGGAGCTGCACTCCAGCTCTGGACTCTGGACAGCTAACGCTGTGTCTGCTGCAGCACCAGGGCCGAGCTGGCAATGCCCGTACCGGACAGGCCGGGGGAGGGGCAGGGGACACACGGAAGGTCTCTGTGCCTTATGCTCCATCTTGCTGAGAAACCTAAAACTCCTCTGAACAAATCGAGGGACATTTAAAGCTACAAGAGCAACAGGGGTCTTGGTCCTGGAGCACTGTGGGAACTGAATGGGCTCATATGAAGGAAGGACTTGGTTTGCAAGCCGTTAACTGTGGAACAGATGTTGGTATTTATCTGTATTGGCATCGGATGCATCATTTCATTTAATCTTTTTATAATATAATTTCTTTAAGATTTTAATTAGCATATGTGAGTTATGTAAGAAGGAGATCTCATTGTGACATTTCCAGATGTGTATGTAATGTACTCAGATCAAACTCACCCTCTCTCTCTCTCTCTCTTTCTCCCCCTCATCCCATTTCCCCCTTCTTAAAACAATCTTAACAGGTTTCCTTGTTCTACTTTCATAGGCTCATGAGAAGTCCTTCAATCATAGCCACCCTCGTTCATCCTCTCCCCTCTTACTAGGATGCGACTGTCTTCATTACAGCCTATTTTACTTTCCTGTCATCCTTTTTTCTTTCTTTTAGTAGATAGTGAATGAACCAAGGTGTTTTACCATGGGGATCCACACATGCATCTCTTATAACTGAGCCCATCTAGCCTCATCGATTGCTCTCTCTTTCCCTCTCTCCTCCATGCCTTTATGGTTCAACAGCTGTCAGCATGTTTCCGTATGCCCTCTTCATACACAGACACCATATATTTCAGCATTATCTGTCCTCCATCGTTCTTTTCCTCTTTTCCCTTCCTCTCATTCTTCCAGTCACACAATCACATTCATATATTTTTAGGTCTAGCTATTATTTTTTAAAGCAAAAACATGCTGTCTTTCCTCTTTGAGCTTGGCTTACTTGCTCAGCATGATGCCATCCAACACCATCTATCCTCTGCAAACCACATAATTTCATTTTGTTCTTTCTTTATGGATGACTAATATTGCATTGTATATATGTACCATATCTTCTTTGTCCACTCATCCATTGATGACACCTCTGCTGATTCTACCAATTGGCTATGTGAACAGAGCTTCAACAAGCACGGGTATGCAAGCATTCTCTCATATGTTGATTGAGATTCCTATAGATAGATGCCCCCCTCAAGGGTAAGGTAGAACTGTTTCTAGTTATATATATATATATATATATATATATATATATATATATATATACAATATACATATACATATATATATAATTGTGAAAATACCATAGAGAGGGGTTACAAAACAATTACATGAGCAAGGTAATGAGTGCATTTCTTATCAAGTATTGTTGCCTACTCCTTTGTTTCCCCTTACCATCCCTTCCCATCTCCCCCACACACACTCTCCCCTCCTTCTCCCCCTCCCCATTTCTAGTTTTTTAAGGAAGATCTGTACAGATTTCCATAGTGGTAACACTAGTTTGCATTCCTACCAACAATCTATAAGTTCCTTCTCCTTTGTCCTTCCCACCCTTCCATTTGTTGTTGTTTTCTTGATGATTATCATTCTGAATGGAGTGAAATGGAATCAATGTAGTTTTGATGTTTGCAACGTATTTCTACCTCCCTTCCCATCTGTCTTCATTCCTTTCCACTGCTCTTTAGCAAAAGCCCTTTTAATTGGAGGTTTAAAACTGGATGTAAAGCCTTTAAATGTGATTTGATTGAAATTGTGTGTCCATGCAAAAATAAATTTACATATATTAAAAGGGAAGGGGCTGCCACTAGTGGCTCACAACTGCAATACTAGCTTCTCAGAAGGTTGATATCTGAGGGTCAAGGTTCAGGACAGTCCAATCAACTAGCAAAGAGCTGCAAATGTTGCTGTGCCTCCAGTGGTAGAGCACCATCCTTGAGTGTAAAAGTTAAAGGACAGAGCCCAGGCCCAGAGTTCTAGACCCAGTACTGGCACACATGCACACACAAGTAATAATAATAATAATAAATTGAATTGAAAGAGCCAGAGGTTGGAGGCATGGCTCAGGTGGTAGAGCACCTGCTAATGAACATAAACTTCGTATAATGAGTCCCAGTCTCAGATAGGAAAATAAATAAATAAAATTTTTAAAAATAAATTGCAAGAGCCAGGTGGTGGCTCCTACCTATCATCCTAGCTACCCAGGAGGCTGAGATCTGAAGATTGTGGTTGGAAGCCAGCATGGGCAGGAAAGTCCATGAGACTCTCATCTCCAATAAACTATCAGAAAAAGCTAGAAGTGGTGCTATGGCTCAAGTGGTAGAGCACCACCTTGAGCAGAAGAAGCCCAGGGACAGTGCCCAGCCCCTAAACTCAAGCCCCAGGACTGGCAAATATAAATATAAATATAAATTTTAAAAAATTGAAAGAGCCAAGAACCAGTGGATCACACCTGGAAAATAAACCTAGCTACTTAGGAGACTGAGATCTGAGGATCAAGGTTCAAATTTAGCCTGGCCAAGCAAGTGCATGAGATTCTCATCTTCAATTAATCACCAAACACCTGGAAGTGGAACTGTGGCTCAAGTGGTAAAGCACTAGCTACCCTTGAGCACAAGGGCTCAGGGACAGCACCTAAGCGCTGAGTTCAAGCTCCACCATGGGCACACATATGCACATACACATACACACACAAAGTGCAGTTTTGCTATCCATACAATTGTACTTCACAGGCGCAGTCACTCTGCAGCCTTCAGAGGGCAGAACCTGGGGCTCCCATAACTCACAGCGTCCCTGCTGAGGGATGGGTTGTCCTGCTGAGCTCATGTCCATAAAAGAACTAGACAAGGGAGTGTTTCTAGCTAAGGAAGTCCACACCTGCAACTGTAAGAGGTTTACAGGCAAGCAAGAGAACAGATGCACAGACCAGGGTGCAGACAGCACCGCAAACCATGTGTGGCTCCCCCTAAACCCAGTTCTTTGTTTCCACAAGGCTAAGGGACAGAGTACTCCAAGGTGCTGGTCTTGCAAGCCATTAAGTACCTCTCCTGTCTTCCAGAGTGATGGGTCAGGAGAGCCTGGCCCTGGGCTGGGTGGCCGCTGCCCTCCTGGTGCTGCAGATGGCGGTGGCAGAGCGTCCCCTCTGGATGCTGGAAGGCAAGGCTGGTGTGTTCGCGGACCTGAGCGCCCAGGAGCTGAAGGCTGTGCACAGCTTCCTGAGGTCCAGGAAGGAGCTGCGGCTGCAGCCTTCCACGGTGCCAACCATGGCCAAGAACTCGGTGTTTCTCATAGAGATGCTGCTCCCCAAGAAGAAGCGCGTGCTGAAATTTCTGGATAAGGGCAAAAGGCAGCCTGCCCGGGAAGCTCGTGTGGTCATCTTCTTTGGAGACCAGGAGCACCCCAATATCACTGAGTTTGCCGTGGGACCCCTGCCAGAGCCCTGCTCCATGAGGATGCTGCCCCCTCGGCCAGGACACCAGCCGTCCTGGGAGTCCAGACCCATCACCACTGTGGAGTACGACCTCCTCTATGCCATGGTGGAGGAGGCCACCAGGCCCCTGCACCAATTCTTCCTGGACACCACAGGCTTCTCCTTCCATAAATGCAGTGACCGCTGCCTGACCTTCACCGACGTGGCCCCCCGGGGCCTGGCGTCCGGCCAGCGCCGCAGCTGGCTCATCTTTCAACGCTTTGTAGAAGGCTACTTCTTGCACCCTACAGGGCTAGAGCTCCTGGTGGATCACGGGAGCCTGAACCCCGAGCACTGGACGGTGGAGCAGCTCTGGTACAATGGGAAGTTCTACCAGAGCCCGATGGAACTGGCGCAGAAGTATGACAGTGGAGAGGTGGACAAGGTGGTCCTTGAGGACCCGGTGCCCCAGGGCCAAACAGCCGAGAGTGCAGAGGAGCTCCCCCTGTTCTCCTCCTACACACCCCGCGGGGACTTTCCCAGCCCCACCCGCACGGCTGGCCCACGCCTGGTCCAGCCGCACACGCCCCGCTACCTGCTAGAAGGCAATGCCGTCCTGTACATGGGCTGGAGCTTCGCCTTCCGCCTGCGTTCCTCTTCGGGGCTACAGATCCTGAACGTTCACTTCGGCGGGGAGCGCGTGGCCTACGAGGTGAGCGTGCAAGAGGCCGTGGCGTTGTACGGCGGCCACACACCCGCAGGCATGCAGACCAAGTACATCGACGCGGGCTGGGGCATGGGCACCGTCACCCACGAGCTGGCCCCCGGCATCGACTGTCCGGACACTGCCACCTTCCTGGACGCCTTCCACTACTACGATACTAATGACCCCGTCCGCTACCCCAGGGCCCTCTGTCTCTTTGAGATGCCCACAGGGGTGCCCCTCCGGCGGCACTTCGATTCCAACTTTAGAGGTGGCTTCACCTTCTACGCAGGCCTGACGGGCCAAGTACTGGTGCTGCGAACCACCTCCACAGTCTACAACTATGACTACATCTGGGACTTCATCTTCCACCCCAACGGGGTGATGGAGGCCAAGATGCACGCCACTGGCTATGTCCACGCCACCTTCTACACCCCCGAAGGGCTGCGCTATGGGTCTCGCCTGCACACCCACCTGCTGGGCAACATACACACCCACTTGGTGCATTACCGAGTCGACCTGGACGTGGCCGGTAAGAACAGCGGTCTGCTGGGTCAGCCATCCCACCCAAGCGATAACTTACACTCCGCAGGGGACGGCGTTAGAGCTTGGGCCACAACAGCAGGAGTGTTTGCTCAGCCTGCTCCTGCAAAACACTAAACTAAAGATTTAATGTAGCCCTAAAAAAAAATACTGGAAATAGCCAAGTGCCAGTGGCTCTATGATCCTAGCTACTCAGAAGGGCAGCCAAGTCTGTGAGACTTTTATCTCAAATTGCCTAACAAAAAGCCCAAACTGGAGGTGTGGCTCAAGTGGTAGAGCACCAGACTTGAGAAAAAAAAATCCAAGTGAAAGCACAAGGCCTTGAGTTCAAGCCCGAGTACCTGCATGCCAGTGTATGTGCGTGTGTGCACACACACAAACACACACAGTGCTGAAAGTAAATAACGCCCAATAATTTCCCAGGATACTACTATCCTTGTCTTGGGACTAAGTAGAAAGGTGTACCTGGCGTGGGATTAGGGAAATGTCACTGGCTAGCACTCTGAGGTGGCATACAGGGCCTCTGGTGTTAGAGAAGAATGGCATGGTGTAATATCCAACATCAAATCCCAAAGCAAAGCACACCCACCAGGACCCGATGATCAGCTTCCACCAGCCAGCCCCGCTCTCCCTCTGGCCCAGAACACATAGGATCTGATGCATGGAGAATGATGGGCTGCCCTTTCTGTAACACTAAAAACACAGCAAATGAGCCAGACACCAGTGGCTTGCACCTGTGATCCCAGCTGCTCAGGAGGCTGAGATCTGAGGATTCACAGGCAGACCGGGCTGAAAAGTCTGTGAAACTCTTATATCCAATTAACAAGTAAAAGTCTGAAGTGGAGGTGTGGCTCAAGTGGTAGGGCATCAGCTGTAAGTGAAAAAGCCAAGTCAGAGTATAGAGCCCTGAGTTCAAGCCCCAGTGCTGACACCAAAACACACACACACACACAAACCCATAAAACACCCACAACCCAGCCAACAGACTTGGGCCCAGCTCTTGAAAGAGCCACCAAGCATCACATTGAATCACCTCAGGTGCCCTGACACCATGAGCTGTCTTCTAGCGCCTCTGGCTTTGGTACTCTTAATGCTTCCCACGGCCAGCCCCGTGCTGCTCCCTGCACAGGCTTCTTGCTGGCAGTCGGCTGTGGTGTGTTCGAGAAGGGAGATCCCACAGAGTGGGAGGAGGTTTCGGTTCCTTCAGCTTCCAGTGTGATGTTTTTCACCCTCCTTTTCCCTGCCTGCCTGCCTCCAGGCACCAAGAACAGCTTCCAGACGCTACAAATGAAGCTGGAAAATATCACCAACCCCTGGAGCCCGAGACAGCAGCTGGTGCAGCCGTTCCTCAAGCAGAAGCGGCACCTCCACGAGCGCCAGGCCGCCTTCCACTACGATCAGGCTCTGCCCAAGTACCTACTCTTCACCAGCCCCCAGAAGAACCCCTGGGGCCACACACGCAGCTACCGCCTGCAGATCCACTCCATGGCGGAGCAGGTGCTGCCTCTGGGCTGGCGGGAAGAACAGGCCATCACCTGGGCCAGGTGAGGAGAACGGAGGAGGCTGGACAGGGCGGGGCATCCCCGGTGTCTATGTCTGTCTGTCCTTCTGTCCACCGGGCTCTGGCTCCACACATGTGAAGGGGATGTAGAGGCTGTTCACGGGGCTTGGGGTCCTGGGTTACCTATGGGCCTTGCAGCCTCCCGGGGGATATCCGCTCGTTCAGGGGATGCCCCCATCATCCATCTGGGACCACCCTTCCCCCAGAGCAACCCGGCTTCTCCCCGGCCCGGCAGGTACCCCCTGGCAGTGACCAAGCACCAGGATTCTGAGCAGAGCAGCAGCAGTATCTACAATCAGAACGACCCCTGGCATCCCCCTGTGGTCTTCGAGGAGTTTCTTCGGAACAATGAGAGCATTGAAAATGAGGTACTGCCTGGTCCCTGCCCCTACCCTCTTCTCCAGCAGAATTCTAACCAGCCTCCGCCTGGACCCATGCTGGTCCAGTGTGGCTGGCAGCGTGGAGGGAAGCTCAGAGCTCGCGGCAGACCTGAGCACCTCTTTAAAATGGGGCTGAGGGGAATTGCAAGGCTGAAACTCCGCCCCCCACAGTCACCGCCCCGCCCACTCACGCCAGCCTCCTCCCACAGGATTTGGTGGCCTGGGTGACGCTGGGCTTCCTGCACATCCCCCACTCGGAGGACATTCCCAACACAGCCACACCCGGGAACAGCGTGGGCTTCTTGCTCCGGCCTTTCAACTTCTTCCCAGAGGACCCCTCCTTAGCATCCAGAGACACTGTGATCGTGTGGCCCCGAGACAAGGGCCCCAACTTCGTCCAGCGATGGCTCTCTGAGGACAAGGACTGCCTGGCGCCTCCCAATTTCAGCTACAATGGGACCTACAAGCCTGTTTGAGGGGGGTGGGCCCCGATCCCGTCAGAAGGCCAGAGACCCTCCCCACTCCCCGCCCTGTCCCCCATCCCCGCCCACAAGGCAGACAATAAACCCTTCCACTCCCAGCCCTGCCTGCCATGCTGCTTCTGGGGGGGCCAGGGAAGGGCGTGGCCACACACACAGATGGGAGAGCATCGAATTTGGCCGCAGGCTCCATCTGTATTTAAAAGACCCTTCACTTCCTGAGTAGTGTGGTTTTGCTTCTTTGTCACCAGTGGGCCTCAGACTCCACATTCTTCCCTCTTTGAGTGTCTGCTGCTGTTGCTCTCCAGGCCCTTGGCTATAGTCACCGACCTCTCGGCCTCTGGTGATGAGGCTCTGATGTGATGAACTGAGCAGAGCTGCTGACGCTGGAGAACCAGGAAAACCCGTCGTGGAAGACCATCGAGTGCCCCCTGAAATGTCCCTGACGCCGGCGCTCTGCTGGTGGGGCCCCGAGTGCACTCACTGCCACCCATGCATGGCTCAGAAGACTAAGGCCACTTGCTGTTAACTGGGCAAGAAACTGGACCCTGCAGGGGGGAAGGGGAGGCTGTTGCCCTACACTTCTCCCAAACCCTCATCTCCCGGTGAGAAAGCTTGCATTCTACCCCTTTCAAGGTTCACCTAGCACCTTGACAGCGCTTCAGCCCTAACTGCCACGGCCACCTGGTTACCTAGTTCCGCTTACAGGAGTTCCTGGGTATACCAGATGGCGCCTGTGGGCCAGTGAGATCAGGGCCCCTCTGTTCTTCCTGTGGCCCACTGCAGCAGGAAGGGAAATCATCAAAACGCAGCCCCCACATCTGAAGAGTGGGTAAGGGACATCGCCTCTCCCCTGCCCGCCGCCATCTTGGCCTCTGCTGGTAGTGCTTGGTGACAGTTCCCGGCTTGGCTGCCTGCCTCTTGTGCTCTTCTCAACATTCTACAGGCCATTTCCTGCCTGTGTGCAGGCTCCACTCCCTGACGCAGGGGAAGACGTGTGTCCTCATCCCATCTATTCAAACTATACTAGAGGGTCTTTCTATCCAGGACATTTAGACAAGAAAAAAAACTTTAGTATCTAGATTAGGAGAAAAAAAAAAAGATGACCTGCTCTAGTGCATGGTGCATCCTAAGAAATCAAGTTCAGCAAGGTAACAGGATACAAAACCAGTATACAAAACACAATTGCTGCTGGAAGCTGGTGGTGCACGCCTGTCATCCTAGCTACTCAGGAGGCTCAGATCTGAGGACTGAGGTTTGAAGCCAGCCCCAGGGAAGGAAAGTTCATGAGAATCTTATCTCCAATGTAACACATGTGTGCATGCACACACACACACACACACACACACACACACACACACCCCTCAGGTGGAGCTGTGGCTCAAGTGGTAGTCTTGAGCACAAAAAGCCTAGGGACAGTGCTCAGGCCCTGAATTCAAGCCCTAGTACTTGCACAAAAAATCCTGACCTTGGGGCTGGGGGTTTAGCCCAGCGGAAGGGCGCCTGCCTGGTGCGCACAAAGCCCTGGGTTCGGTCTTCAGCCCTGGGAAAAAAAAAACATTCCTCACCTCAGTTATATTTCCATACTACAATAATTAGCAACACAAAAATAAAAATGTTTAATCTAATCTTCAAAAACATAAAAATAAACAAGACACTTAGGAATACATTTTTAAATGAAGTACAAACTTTATACTCTGATAATTATATGACATGGGTTAAAGAAATTAAAGGATATGTAATCTATAGAAAGACATCCACGCTCTTGATCAAAACACTCAAAGTTATCATGATAGCAATCCATCCAATCTCAATGTGTGGTATGACCTCTACCAAAGACTCGGCTGCATTGTTCATAGAAATTAATAAGCTAAAAATCCTAAGGAAATTCAAGGGACCCACAGTTGTCCAGAGGATCCTGACAAAGAACAAAGCTGAACCATCAGCATTCCTAAATTTGTTACAGAATCAAGACAGTGAGGGACCAGCCAGAGTGCAGACATAGATCAATGCAGACAGCCCTGGGGCCAGAAATAAACCTCACATTTAAAGGCAATTGATTTTTTTTGTTATAAGAGCACCAAAATAAGCCAATGGAGAAAGGACAGCCTTTTCAATCAACCAGATATCCACCTATGAAAGAATGGGGTTGAAACTCAATTTTATGTTATATATAAAATTGTCTCAAAATGGATCAAAGACCTAACTGTGCAGCTTAAACTCTTGGAATAAAATGGAAGTGTAAATCTTCATAGACTCAGGCTAGACAATGGTTTCTGAGCCATGACATCAAAAAACACAGATATAAACTAAAAATTGATACATAAATTTCATTAAAATTTAAAAACTGCTAAGTATGATAGTTCATACCTATAATCTAAGCTACTTAGAAGACTGAGATCAGGAGAACTGTGGTTCCAGGTCAGTCCAATCAAAACAACAATAAAATAAGTTCATGAGAATCCATCTCAACAACTACAACAACAAAAATCGAGGGTATGGTGGGATACACCTATAATCCTGGCTATGGCAGGAAGGGTAAAGTAGGATTGTGGTCCAGGGCAGCCCAGGCAGAAAGTAAGACCTTATCTCAAAAATAACGAGAGTACAAAGGACTGGAGGTGTGGCTCATAGGACAGAGTGCCAGCCTACCGAGTGCCCAGCCTACAGCTCAAACCCCAAACCTCAAAAATAACATAAAGCTTTCATAGTCCAAAGGGCACTGTAAAAAAACAGAGCAACTCACAGAACGGAGGAAATGATTGCAAATCATAAATCTGACCAGGTTCTTACACCTAGAACATATAAAGAACTCTTACAACTCAGTGGCAAAATAGTAGCCATCCAATTTTAAATCAACCAAGTATCTGAATAAGCATTTCTCCAAAAAAGATACATAAGTGACCCCCTCACCTCCTCCAGGGGCCATTACTTAAAAAACAAAACAAAACAAACAGCTAACAACACACATTGATAAGAATATTGGGAAAGTGCCAATGCGAAACCTTGGTGATCGATGGGAGGATAAAATGTTACAAGCACTTTGGTGAAGAGTCAGGTAAGTATTCCAACTTTAGACACAGAGTGATCATATAATTCAGGAATACTGCCTCTAACATAATTCCCAAGAAAAACTTAAAAGTGTGTCCATGCAAAAATGTTCATAGCAATAGTATTTCCAATAGTCAAAAAATGTCAGCACAAATGTCCAACAGCTGCTGAAGAAGCCAGATGTGGAATATCCATACAGTGGAGCATTATTCCGCAATGAAAATGGATAGAGTACTATACAATCCACAGCCTGGCTGAGCCTTGAAAGCATTACAGTACATCAAAGAAGGTAGATAGAAAATGCCACATCTCATAGGAGTCTACTTACAGTAAATGTCTATGGCAGGCAAACCCATAGAGACAGCACAATAAGTAGTGGTTAGGGTCTCAGAGGGCTGGGTAGGGGACTTCTCTTGAAGTTGATTTTTTTTTCATTTCATTTTCATTTCATGTAAAGAAGCTGAACAGAGGGTTACAGTTACATGAGTAAGGCAATGAGTACATTACTTGTCAATCATTGTTACCCCTTCCCTTGTTACTGTCCCACTAGCCCTTCCCTCCCCCACCTCCCACATTCCTCCCCACCCCTTGAAGTTGATTTTTTAAAATATTCTAAAGCAGATTGTGGTGATGGATATACAACTTAGTCATTAAACTTACACTTTCAGAGAAAAAACTTTGCAGTATGTGAATTATATCTCAAAAGAGCAGTTTGGTTTGTATGCATGTGGGGTGTGTGTGTGTGTGTGTGTGTGTGTGTGTGTGTGTGTGTGTGTGTTGTTTGGGGTTTAAACTCTGAGCTTTTTTTCTTTTCTTTTCTTTCTTTTTTTTTGCTCAGTGCTAGCATTCTAACACTTGAGCCACACCTTCACTTATAGCTTTTTTTTTAAGTTTATTAGAGATTGAAACAGTCTTACAGACTCTTCTGCTTGGGCTGGCTTTGAACTTCAATCCTTAGATCTCAGCTTCCTGAGTAGCTAAGACTAAAGGTATGAGCCACTGGAGCCTGGCAACAAATTCAGGTTTTTAAGTTAATAAAAACTAGGGCTGGAGGTGTGGCTCCTGTGGTAGAGCCCTGCCTGGGAAGCATAAGGCCCTAAATTCAAACCCCAGTCCTACAAGAAGGAAAAAAGCTGACTACAATGATCAAAACTAAATAACGTCTATCATCTATACCAATATCCATATTCTTTTTTCCAGCTTATATTCTTTATACAGGGGAAAACTTCATTGTTACATCTCCACAGATCTACACTCCATCCCAACAAATCTCATCCTTGACATCCATGTTCTAGTAATGACATTGTATAGTCCAGCTTATATCAAGTGTCTTAACTGAGGCTGCCATAACAAAACACCCTAGGCTGGCTGGCTCTTGACCAGCAGAACGTGGCCCTCACAGTTCCAGTGGCTAGAAGCTCAAGGCCAAGGCACCAGCAGAGTCAGCACCTGGGGACGCCAGATTCCTGGTTTCCAGACACCCCGTCTTCTGGCTGTGTCCTCACAAGGCAGGAGAGACAAGAGCTCTCCAGGCTGTCTTCTGTAGGGACGCCCTCCTGATCTAATCCTCCCTAAAGCCCCCACCTCCAGATGCTGACATTTGATGGATTGTCTCTAAATACATGATTTTAGGGGAACACGAACTTTTCTCCATCACAAGATGACCCCATCAGCAGACTCCAGGGGTGGGTGGGTCCCCCACAATTCCACACTATTTTAATTTATTGTTTCAAAGCTAAAAACTTTTCTCGCTGGATGCTGGTAGCTCACATGTAAGCCTAGCTACTCAGGAGGCTGAGATCTAAGGATAGTGGTTCAAAGCCAGCCCACACAGACAAATCTGAGAGATTCTTATCTCCAATTAACCAGGGGGGGGGGAGCCTGAAGTGGAGCTGTGGCTAAACTGACAGCCCACCAGTCTTATGCTAAAAAACTAAGAACATAAGGCCCTGAATTCAAGCCCCAGAACCAGAACAAAAGGAAAAAAGTAGCTCAAGCAAAGAGGAAAACTGCCTCTTTTCTCTGCAAACTGTTTCAAAGGCACATACATTAATACCGAGGTGAGACTTCACCAGCTCTCCACTCCCTCATACAAAATCCGGATTCTAATGACAGAAACAGCACCAACTAACCCAGAAACTGCTATTTTGTTTAAAAAAAAAAAAGCAAAGACTATGAAGATGGAAAGAGAAATGAAGCACTTGTCATTAATCTGAAGAGTTCACATTAATGTTTATAAATACATACCAGATAAATACGATTGTATGTACCCATGTGTTGTTTTTTTTCCCTCAGTCGTGGGGCTTGAACTCTGGGCCTGGGCTCTCTCCCTGTGCTCTTCAGCTCAAGGCGAGCGCTCTACCACTTGAGCCACAGCACCACTTGTACCCATGTGCTGTAAGGATGCATGTGAGTTCACGGACATCTGTCACATTTTGGACTACTCCTGCCCTTCCTGCCATGCCACCCAGTCATCCCCCATTTATTTCTGTCCCATATTGTCTCTGCAGAAGAAAATGTGCTCCCCAGAGAGACCGCAGGCTGTATGCTAGGGGGCGCCCCTGAGCCCACCCTGCTGCAGCTGCCTTGGCCCACAGCTGGACCGCTGGTCCAGATCAGGACCCCTGGGGCGCTTCTGGGGGGGTGGGGGGATGGAAGGCTAGGGACAGATTGGGCTCTGACCTGCCCTCCTGCAGCCTGTGTCTTCTCCCAAGCCCCCTAGTGTTCACAAGCTTTATTGCATCCCCAAACTTCCTCCCCTGACTCTACTGCCCCTTCCCCAGCAGGGCCTCCATCTCTTAGCAACACGTCTTTGTGGGGTGAGGGCCAGAGGGTCGATCCTGAACACAGAGAGAGAACAGGGGAGGCAGGGAGACTGTATTCCAACAGCACAGAGCTCTCCTAACAGTGTGGCAGGTCAGTGGGAAGTGTGTGCGTACAGACCAGTCGGCACACAGCAGGTGTGCGTACACCTTCTCTGCAGTCCTGTCATCCTTGTCACGGTGGGGGAGACAGGAGGCCGCTCCCACTGCCTGGCCATCATGGCTACTCAGCCTGCCTCCCACCTGCAAAACTCTGTAGGCTCCAAGTTCAAGTGAACCCAGGTCCCTGAGTCACACACTTACAGGGTGAGCCTGGGAGTTTACATAGCAACAGTCCCGTTGTACGATCCGCCCCCCTTCCTTCCCCACCCCAGCCCAGCTCCTGCCTGGCAAGTCCTACACCCTGAAGACGCATTGATTCCCTGCCTGAAGATGCATTCTGGGTAGGTCCCTCTCTGAGCTGAGAAGCAGGGAACAGAGCCGCGGGGCCCCGTCTCTACCCCAGAGCTGACCACCTCCCCCATGCAGTGCACCTCTCTGTGTTCCAGCAGCGGGAGGAGGGGAGGGTCCCAGGATGGGACTGATGCTGCTCCCTGTGTGCTGTTTAGAAGGTGAGGCGTCCAGGGGACCCCATGTTCACCTCATTGACGAGGGAGACATCCTCTCCCCTAAAGAGAATGACAAGGCTGAGCCATAACACATGGGGGGGGGGTGGAGGGCACTTAGAGCCAGGTAAGCCGGCAGGGCTGGGGGAGGGGAGCAAGAGGGTCCTCCTTGGGGTCCCCCAGGATGTGACTGGCTTCTTTGAATAGTTCACAGACAGGCAAATAAGTACGCCGCTATGAGGTTGGGGGCCAGGTGGAGTGCAGTGGACAGGGAGAACCCTCTTCTGATGCGTTTGGGGGACACACTGGGGAGAGCCTTGGGGCCCTATTCTGCTCAAAGACGTGAAGACAGAACACGGGAATGCAGAGTTCGCAGGACGCGGGGGATGAGGAGCTTCGTGCCCTAGACTCTGAAAAAAAAGAAAAAAAAAGAGAAGGAAAAAAAAACAACTATTCAGCGATCGAACCCTTGGATCACAGTGAGAAGCTGGGAATCTGCTTGGGCTCATGGTCAAGTGTGAATTCGTTCAATTACTTCTTGGCTCCCAATTGTTCCTGCAGTGGCCCCGTCTGCCAGGCCCAGGCTCCAGCCCTGCCAGCCGCACTCGGGTGAACTCCCTCCTCCTCTCCCTCCTCCTCTCCCCTGCCTTTTATGCTTCTCTCCTTTTCTCTTTTTCTCTTCTCTCAAACAGGACAAGACATATTGCACTCATAAATTGATATGCTGAATTGGAACCCTTTTGTATGACTGAAGACTATTTTAAACAAAACCGAAAACAGGAAAGGACAGCAGAGACACAAATGCACACAAAGGTCCTGGGGAACATGGATCCAGGGACTGGAGTGTTGCTACCTTAAGCCAGGGATTACCTGGCCGGCCAGAAGCTGGGAGCCCCAGTGGGCACGGGGAGCGGTCCCCCCACCGCTAGGCTGAGGGTTCCATTCTCAGAACCCAGAGGTAATGCCTCCCCACTGGGCGGGGCTTTTGGTTTGTTTTGTTTCTTGGGAAAGGTGTCCATGTTGGGACTTGAACTCAGGGACTGGGCATTGTCTCTTAGCTTTTTCCCTCAAAGCTGACACCACCATTTGAACCACACCTCCATCTCCTGGTTTTTGGAGATAAGAGTCTTATGGGCTGTCTCACCTAGGGTGATTCCAAACCTTGATCAGGATGACAGGCGTGAGCCACCTATGCCAGCTGCACTCCTGTTGCTTTAAGGCACCAGGTGGCACCCGCGTGAGGAGGCCGCTACCATGGGAAGCTAACACGGCACCCGCGCCAGGGGGGCAGCCTGGCGGGCCAGGGGAGCTGCTCAAGCGGATGGCAGGGGCGGAGTCAAGGTCACCACGGCCCTTCCCGCCTCCAGGTTCCAGGATGCCCCAGAAACGTGCGCACACCCGTGCCGAGCAACAGGGCCTGCGTGTGCATACCTGCCGTGAAAAGCTGGGGGCTTGTGCGAGCAAGGGGGGACATCGTGGCCAGCCTCACTGGCCCCCTGGGGGCATCTGAAGTACAGGAAGGAGCCGGGTGCTGGTGGCTGGTGCCTGTCATCCTAGCTACTCAGGAGGCTGAGATCTGAGGATCAGGGTTTGAAGCCAGCCCTAACAGGAAAGTCCATGTGACTCTTAGCTCCAATAAACCACTCAGAAAACCAGAAGTAGCTCTGTGGCTCAAGTGGTAGAGCACTCGCCTTGAGCTGAAGAGCTGAGGGACAGTGCCCAGGCCCAGAGTTCAAGCCCCACAATCAACAAAAAAAGAAGTACAGGAAGGAAGGAGATCTCGGGACAACTGACCTCACCCTCCTCCAGGCAAGGTCCTGTGGCGTGGGGTCAGGATGCACGGGGAAGAGAGGAACCATTTTGAACTGGGTGTCAGAGAGCTGTAAATAGGTGAGGGGCATCACTACCATCATCATCGTCATCATCATCATCATCATGTATGCCAGTGAGGAAGGAAGACCGAGGGGAACACAGGCATGGGGACCTGCTCCGGGCACACAGGGGCCCGGCATGCCAGCCTGGACAGAGAAGAGAAGGTCCCAGCGGCAGGACACACAGAGCTGCGAGCAGCAGGGCAGGGGGAAGCAGGGACAAGGCACAGGCCTCCGCTGCCACTCTGCCCCGCCCCTGCTCTGTGCACGGCTTCAGGAGCCTGTGGTCCCAGACACCGCAGTCGTGGTGCTCGGGGGAGGGCCAGCCCAGAGGTGAAGTGTCCAGAAGTCCCCACCCATCCTCTGGGGTGACATGTGTCCCACATGGCCAGCCTTCTGGAGCCCGGGCTGCCCGGGCATCTCTGCTCATGTCTGGGTGTGGACAGGAAGGAGGAGAAGCCTTGTTCCACTCACAGCCGCCCAGGACGGAAATGCTGGCAGGTACCCCAGGCCAGGCGTGGGGGCAGAGGTCAACGAGGCCCCGGGCGGGGCTCAGGGAGAAAAAAGACATCAAGCCTTACACACACACACACACACACATGCACACACACAGACACACACACACACACACATACACACGCCCCAAGTGATCTTGCAGAGGTCCACAGAGACCCCCAGCCAGACTCACTCCCCAGTCTCCCTGCAGCCCCCACCTCCTTCCTGTGTAAAACACAATGTGATTTTGCGTGTGGCCGCCCGATGCCCCGTGGAGATGTAACTGGCAAAGCTGCCAGAGCTGGGTCCGTTTCCCTAAGAATGAGGAAGCCAGACAAGAAGCAGACCGGGAGCCCAGGGCTTCCAGAGGCCTGGCAGGGAGGGAAGAGGTCACCTGGCCACAGCCCCACCTCCTCAGCCCCAGAACCCTGCT
>NW_012267317.1:3992261-3996022 GCF_000151885.1 Dipodomys ordii | reverse complement strand
TAACTGGGGTGAGGTGGTATCTCAATGTTGTTTTGATTTGCATTTCTTTTATGGCTAGGGAGGTTGAGCATTTCTTCATGTGTCTATTGGCCATCATTTATAACAGCAATTAAAAAAAATAAAATGATAAGAACTTCTCCTTAGAATTTTGTCATGTTTCTCCATTTAAAATATATTTTAATTTTAAAAAGGATAGAGAATTTCAGTGCAGGGGGCGCCGGTGGCTCAGGCCTGTAATTCTAGCTACTCCAGAGAATCAGCTCTGAGCAGCAAGGTTCAAAGCCAGCCCAGGCAGGAAAGTCCATGAGACTCTTATCTCCAATGAACCCCCCAAAAGCCAGAAGAACAGGTGTGGCTCATGGCAGAGTATCAGCCTTGAGTAGAAAAGCTAAACAGTAATGCTCAAGCCCTGAGTTCAAGCCCCAGGACTGGTGCATGCACACGCACATGCGCACACACACACACACACACACATATACACACACACACAAATTCAGGGTGGGGGTTCTGGGTTGTCCGGGTCCCACTTCCTAGGAAGCGGCACTGTGACTCCAGCAGCCTGTAGGCTGGTGGGCCTGGTCCTAGCCGAACTCAGCCAGTCCAGGCTGGATCCTGTGAGTCATGTCAATCTCTGAGACTCAGTTTCTCCAGCCAGAAAACGACAAACTGACTGTAAGCCCCTCTTTCTTCTGTTTGAGGTGTACTGCTTGAGGGCTGAGGGGCTTTTTGTGCCCCCCCTCCCCGATCTCAATTTGGCTTCCAACTCTAACTTCCCATAACCACTGGCCTACCCCGACCATGGCCGTTCACTGTCTGCCTTAGGCCTCCACCTCAAGGGCCCGGATCCCTTCAACAGGGAGAGCTTCCAGCCCTGACAGTTGGCGGACTCCACCTGCACCTCCTCCCTCCCACGCCGCCCCATGGAACCGCCAGCGCCACGTCCACATGCTGCTCCTGATACGAAGCCAGCCGTTTTGCTTCTCCCTACAGGCCTCTGGCCCCTTGCTTTCCTGCTTGGGGCCGCAGAGTCTGAAAAGGCTGTGTAGACACGGTATCGGGGCTGGATGTCTGTGTCTAGCCAGGTCCTGTAGCAAATAAGCCCCAAGAGACCAGAGGGCCAGGCTGCAGAGGTGGCCGGCGGGGCTGAACTTGTGTCATACTCTAGGGTCTGCTCTCCAATCTCTGGAATTGCTAAAACTTGAAGACATTTTGTACAACTTAGGCTGCACTTTCTATCTCCTCGGCCATTTCAGGTGTGTCACAGAGATCAGCAGAAGGGAGTATTAATAAGCTCAGCCGCATAAAGCACTCCGCCCACGGCTCAACCACTGCAAATCCATTTCTTGCCAGGCGGCTGCCAGGTTAGGCTCCCTTGGTGTTCATTTCCTGCTCAGAGAAGCAGTGAGTCACCTCCCTCTCCCTCCTCTCCCGCGTTAACTATTGCTGGGAGATCAGTCTATGCAGGTGGAGGTCACGTGGAATCCTTATTTAGTACCCGAGTTCTCGACTGGTCAGAGCCTGGCGTCCTAAAAGCCACCCCACTTGGTCTCCGAGAGCACACCTGGGCTGGACACTCACTAAGGCGCGGAGTTCCTGCCATTCTGGTCAGTGCAGGGTGAGGCACTGGACTTGTCTCTGGCTAACAGAAGCCCTGGTCTAGTTTGCAAATAAGTGCCAGGGACGGGCCAGAGGCTATGCCTGGAGCAGCGCTATCTGCAGCGCCACCAGCAGGTGGCGCACCTCGCCTCGGCTGCCCTGCTGTTAATCCACAGAGATTATCCATCAGGCAGAGGAGCCAGATTCAGCTGATTGTCACAGACAAATATGTTGACAGTGGCTTCAGCAAGAGAGTTTTGCTTGTCTCTATGTAAAATACAGGTTTGGCGGGGTGTTTCCTTCTCCTTCCTCATAGCCTTTACTTAGGCTATAACCCCTGCCTTCTAGCCCGAAGTGACAGCCAGAGCTTCAAACATCTCATCTGCAGGCTGGAGCAGGCGATCGTAAAAGGCACCCCACCCCTTGGACTTAAAACTCATTGGCTAAATCAGCCCTATGGAGAAGCTGGTGACTGAAGTGTTTTACCTGAACATTGCTACCACCCCCAGGGAATTGGGGGCTGAGTTCCAAAGAATGTTGAGAACTGACCTCTTACAGCAACTGGCCAAATCAGCTACGTGGCCGGGGGAGGCCACTGAAGCTTCCTCTCGGCCAACACCGCAGATCCCGTCCCTAGAGCCCCTGAGGAGTGGGGTCCCCGGGCCTGCCCCTTAGTATGGCACACAGCTGCCCATCCCTCATCCCGACTCTTCTTCCAGCCGCTAGCCCCGCAGTGCCAGTGAGAATCCCACCACCAGTGTGTCTACACCGGCCCGGCCCTCCCCCCCAGGCCAGGGCTCCTGTATTCCCCAGCTCAGGAAGCCACCGCTGTGTCCCTGTCACTCAAGCCAGGGACTATGAAGCCATTCTGGGCACCCTGTCCTCAACACAGCCTCTCCGTGCCTTTATTCAGAGGTCTGGAGTGTGTTCACACACTCACAGGTGTGGCCCCCAGGGACACTGCAGATTCTGGGCCTGGGAGCCGGTGACAGACCGCAGGACGCCTGGCCAGTCCCTGGGGCGGTGGACCACGGGCCAGTGGACGGAACTGGAAGACCCTGAGCTTCATACTGAAGCCTTGAGGCTGAGCAGCAGGACAGCGCCGGGTACCGTGCCAGAGAGGCGGCCGCGCATGCGAAGCAAAGGCGGGCCTGGGGCAGATGGCTGCAACCGAGGCCCTTCCCTGTACTGGCCCTCCATCCCTACTCTATGCCTGTGTCTCTGTGTCTGTGCGCATCCGCTGTCTCTGCCTCTCTGCACCTCTCTCTTCCCCTCTCTCTGTCTGTCTCTCTCCCTGTGTCTCTTTCTCTCTGTGTCACTTCCTTCTCTATCTCTGTCTCTGCCTTTCTCAGTTTCTGTGTCTCTCCACCTATCTTTTTATCTCTCTTTCTCACTCCATCTGTCTCTCTGCATCTCTCTTTGTCCTGATCTCTGTCTGGAACTCTGTCTCTGTCTTTGTATCTAACTTTGGGGGGGTTGGTTTTTTTTTTGTGCCAGTCCTGGGACTTGAACTCAGGGCCTTGGCATTGTCTAGCAAAGCTAGCAATCTACCACTTGAGCCACAGCGCCACTTCCAGCTTTTGGAGGGGGAGGGGGAACATGGTTAATTGGACATAAGAGTCTCACAGACTTTCCTCCCCCAACTAGCTTTGAACGATGATCCTCAGATTTCAGCCTCCTGAGTAGCTAGGATTACAGCACCTGGCTTGTAGCTGTGTATATCTCTCTATCTCTATCTTTCTCACTCTCTGTCTCTTTCTGTTGTCTCTGTCCCTGTCTGTCCTGACTTTCTGCCTCTACTTCTCTGTCTCTGTTTTTCTCTGTCTCTCTCTCTTCACCTCCACCTCTTTCTCTGACTTCTCTTTCTCTGCTCTCCTCTCTGTGTCTTGATCTCCATCTCTCTGGGGCCTCATCTCTGACCTCCCTGTAGCCCTCTGCCTTTCTCAGTGTGTGTCTCCATCTCCTCCCTGCTCTCTGCCCCGTGCTGCGGGCCTGTGCTGTCGCGCTCTCCTGCTGGCCCTCCCCAGAGCCTGTTCCCTGTTTGCCCTTAGATACGGTGACCTTCACACACGGGCCCCATTTGCATCCATCATGCCTCTTGAGGTCCCCATGGCTACCTGTGTCTAGAGCTAAACAAAACACTGCCCTGGCAAGGCTGGGGCTGG
>NW_012267317.1:3969240-3992196 GCF_000151885.1 Dipodomys ordii | reverse complement strand
GGCTGCCTCTCCTCCGCGGGAACTGAGCCCCCGTGAGTCACTCTCCAAGGTTTGTTCTTCCCATAAAACATGCTCCAAAGATTTATGAAAGTAATCATGTGCTGCTAGCAGAAAAGTCTGAAGACACAGGAAAATACAAAAGGGAACGCCGAGAACCAACGTCAGCCCGCAGCTCCGGTTCCCCGCCAAGAACCGCCGTCAGCCCTCATGTCCAGTTCTGGCTCTCCCATCCTGCACTTGGCAAATTGTAAAACACGCTCAGATAAACATTGAGGCGTCTGGATGCAGGGGTCCCGCTTAGCCTCTTATCACGAGCATGTGCATATGCTTAACCAGGCTGTGAAGCGTCACTTTTCATGTGCTAGTGATATTCCTCTCATGGATTACAACTGAGTTACCACTGTGCTCAGTGCTGGGGATGGGGGGGGTCACCCAACACCCCAGGAGTGTCACCGTACCTGCTCTGTGGATGAGGACACTGGCAGAGAGGAGATGGGTTCACTTGTTCAAAGTCACAGCAAGCGCTGCACCCCGCAGCCCACATTCACACCTCATGACCCAGGTTCACACCCCGCAGCCCGCGTTCACACCAGGCCACCCAATCCCCAGGTGTACCAGGTGGTGTCTGGTATGGCCAAGAGCCATACTATCCACCTGGATAGAGCTTGCCCCCCAGGACGGTGATGGGGGCACAGCCCATGAACAGGGGCGTCTTCAGGTGAAGCTGGTGCCGTCGCGGGCCTGCACCTGGGGTCTGGGCACCCTTCGCGGCTTACACAGCCACGGAGAAGAATCTGAGTCACTTCCTCAACTTGCAAAGACTCTATACCAAAATCCATCTATCACAACATCCACCTAACACGGAAGCTTTAGAAACATCCTACTGGAGACTAGCAACATTGGAGCTGGGTACTCTGGCATATTCCTGTTGTCCGAGCTACTCAGAAGCTAAGACAGGAAGATCACTTGAACCCAAGACTGTGAGTTCAACCTGAGCGACACACAACCCCCACACCCATCCAGAAGCCAAAATAAGAGTGGGCTGAGATTATAGCTTAGTGTATACAATCAGCATAAGTGAAGTCCTGGCTCAATCCCCAACACAAAGCAGTAGGAGGAGAGAGAAAGAGAAAGGAAGAGAGGAAGAGAGGGAGGGAAGGAGGGGGGAGAGAGGGAGGGAGAGAAGGAGGGAGGAAGAGAGGTAGAAAGGAAGGAAGGAAGGAAGGAAGGGACGGAGAGAGGGAGGGAAGGAGGGAGGGAGGGAGGAAAGGAAGGAGGGAGAGAGGGAGGGAGGGAGGAAAGAAGGAAGGAAGGCAGGCAGGCAACATGATAAAGGCCTCTATTAGTTTTTCTACACTTTAACAAAGAACCAGAAGCAATAGCCAAAGTTATACAACAAGAAAAGGAAATAAAAGGTATAGAGATAAGAGGCATAAATTTTAATGTTAATTAACGACATGATGATCTATATAGATATTTGAACCAGTTAGTAGAACTAGCGGGAAGGTTGCTGGATGTGTGTGATATCAACTTACAAATACTAATAAAACTTTCTCAGTGTCACAAACACAATCCACAGTAATGAAGAGAAATGATAAATCATCCATAATCACTTCAAAAAATGACGAACGATGCTATTCCTCTATGAAGACACTCTAACGTCTATTAAGGAAAGTGAAGAAAGACATAAATAGAATAATTCATAATTGAATAATTCATGCTTGTGGGACAACTTAATATAAAAATATTTCCAGGGCTAACAGTGTGGCGCAAGAGGTAAAGCATTCGCCTAGCATGCATGTGGCCCTGAGTTCAAACCCAAGTAAAGAGGGGAAAAAAATCAGTTCACACAATTATTAACACAAATGCTGTCCTAACCAGACTCCAACTTTACTTTTTTGGGGGGACTCTATAAAGTTATTCTAAAATTTATAAGGAAGAATAAACTTCCTAAACCATAGTTGTTTTGAGACAGGGTCTCACCATGTAGATCAGGCTGGCCTCACAGTGATGATGGTCTTCCTGCCTCCGCCTCCTGGGGGCAGGATTACAGGCATGGACTTCCACGCCTGGCTGCTGAGGTACTTTTTAAGCGCAAAGGAAAACTTATTTTCCCATGATGAAGGTGCAGCTTAAAGCCATAGAAATGAAGATAACATGCTGGTACCATCAACCAAGATAGAGAGCCCACGCTTCCTGTCAGGAGCCCAGGGCTCGGAAGCCACCGGCAGGCAGCGTTACACAAGTGACTTCACCTTCCCCAGAAGCGCGCAAGACACAGTGAGCCTCCGGGGAATAGGGACCTTGGCAGGAGGAGAAATGAGAGCCAGGGAGAAGCCGGAAGCATCGGTGCTGACAAGCATGCACAGCAAAGAAAGCACCGCTCTCCTGGTGCCAAGTGAGGCAGGACCGTAAATGGTGTGGGGGGTGGGGGAGAGCAAGGGAAGGGCTCCGCGGGAGACGCAGGAGACCAGGCTGGACGTCAGGAATGAATGACACGGCAGGAAATAAGCACCTTGTCCTCATGAGGGTGTCTGGAGGGGACATTTCTTCATGCATGGAGAATCCCAATGCACATGCCAGAGGGACCGAGCGCCAGGTAGCAGGGGATGGGGAGGGTCTGGAGTCCCAGCCCGGCTGGTGCCCAGGCCTCCAAAAGGAGGCACACGGGGCGTCCAAAAGGAGTGAGGGGGGAGCTGGCGAGCAGCCCTGCCACTCACTGAGCAGTGTCTCCCGCTTGTCTGTTTATGGATTCTGAAGACGGTCCTGTCCCCAAGGCCGAGGATGCTCTGGTCCCAGGAGACGCTTAAGGCAGGTTAGGCTCACTGAACAGAACAGGGAACAGAATGTTCTAGGCTCCTGGCTTCCGTTATTTCAATAGGGAACTTCACATGCCAGCTACTTGACTGCATCCCTGCCAGAGAACAAAGGCAGCCGCCCTCACAGCTCCTCTAATGAGGACAGGGACGCTGAGCCCCGCTGTCCCCCCTGCCAGTCACCTGGGCAGAAGGAGGGGAAATCAATTCTGATGCCACTCAGTCCCCTAGAATGGGGGGAAGGGGGGAGGGGACTAGGACTTCAGGGCAAAACAAAGGATTTTGTTTTCTTAAAAAAACAAATCCACTGCAATTTTCTCTCAGAAAGCCTTTTATAATCCACCTTAACCCAGATCCAGTGTGACTGGGGTCTACGTAGAAGGAACCTTTCCATGAATCTTCTAGAAAGGCAGGCCTGGAGGCTGAAACAATTGGATGGAACCAGACAAGTACTAGTGCTCATGCCTGTAATCCGAGCTACTCAGGAGGCTGAACTCTGAAGATTGGGGTTCAAAGTCAGCCTGGGCAGGAAACCCCATGAGACTTGCCATCTCCAATAAACCACCAGAAAGCTGAAAGCTGAGCTGTGGTAGAGCGCCAGCCTTGAGCAAAAGAAGCTCAGAGACAGCACCCAGGCCCAGAGACTGGCTAATCATAATCATACTAATAATGAATACTAATCCGGGCTGGGAATGTGGTTTAGTGCTTGCCTACCATGCGTGAAGCCCTGGGTTGGATTCTTCAGCACCACATACACAGAAAAAGCCAGAAGTGGCGCTGTGGCTCGAGTGGTAGAGTGCTAGCCATGCACAAAAGAAGCTCAGGGCCTGAGTTCAATAATGATGATGATGATGATGATGATGATGATGATGATGATTACAACCCATATTGACCACATGGAAGTGACATCGCTGGGGGTCTCTGTAGGTCACATGGACACTTTGGTGACAGACTTTACCATGACGTTGTGCTGCTTCATCTGAATTTTGACACAGAATATGAGTTTGATTTGTACAAGAAGCAGCAACCCCAGGGGACGGCGTGGTAGAGCCTCGTGATGCATTGGTGGCTCACCCTAACAGCTCTCCTACGGCTTTCCTGGCTTAGAAACCCCTGTGCGCACGGACAATACGCTCTGCCACAAATAACAGAAAGGCCTGCCAACTCTGGGTTAAAAGGACAAGGACTCATGTTCCTAGAAAGTCCACACGAAGGCAATTCAGAGATGAGGAGCTACTAGTGAATGACACCAAGAAGCCAACCCCCCCACCTCCCTGACATCTGTCACAAAATGGCTGCTGAACTTCCAGCCTCACATCTACATTCACCACCGAAGGAATGGAGAAGGGCCAAGCCACTTTCCCTAGCCAGGCTTTGCCTAGTCCTCAAAAAGCATTTCCCGAAGGCCCCTATGCCCATTGCACTGGCCAGAACTGCAGCACATGGCTGTCCTTGGCTACCCAGGGGTCTGGGAGGTGAGTATGTCCACAGGCACATGGGCTTTTATTAACAGGGAAGAATGGAAAACAGACAGGAGTGCCAATTACCCAGGATGCCTGGCGCCATGGGGACGGTGTGGGCGGGACTTGCGGTGGACGGCTGTATGAACCAGACCTCAGTGTATTCAACCCATCCCAGCCCTGGAATTCCCACCACTGGGACGTCCTCCCTTCCAGCCTCAGAGAGCTGGAAGTAAACTATAAATCTGCGCATTGCTCGGTGACCACGGAATCTGGTGCAGGGAGATGGCTGGCACTGAAGGACATCTCCCCTAAATACTAATGACACCCGATGGCTTTGCCTGCCGAGAGGTCAACGCACTCGGTTGGCCTGGCTGCTCACATTACTGGAGTCCAACGTCCAGGCCCCCAGACTGAACTGGACAGACGCTGTCAGCGTCCATCTCCCTGCAAGACATCTGTCCCCAGGTCGCTATCTCTCGGGTTACTTTGCTTTGTTGGGGTCACCTTTAGCTGGCGTTTGGCCTAGGAGGCGCCGTCACTTTCCATTTATGCTGATGCTAGCGCTCAAGCCTTCAGAGTCTGGAGAGCCTTGATTTCCTCCCCACAGGGAGCTCAGCCAAGGGGTGAGCGCTGCAGACTAATTGGGCCAGCAACTCTGGGCTACTGGTGACGGCAGCAGTGTTCTTTCTTGTCAGCATCTCAAACTTGTCTCCTACAAGAAACCACTGAAGGATGGCGTTTGTTGTGCCTGGAGAAGATCCATGAGAAGAACAGATCTGCCCATCATAGCAGAGTCGCTGTCAGGGCTGAACGCAGGCTATTGACAGGAGAACAGGACGAATGAATGGAAGTCACAAGAAGATGGATTGAGCTGAGGAATGGACTCTGCCTGATAAAGCAGCACAGGCAGATCTGTCCATCCAAGAAGCAGTAGACAGAACCTCTTGTCTCATAGACTGGATGGAATATTCCAAGAGGAAGGCATTTATATTCAGCAGTAGCTTGGGTTCATTCTCACACAGACTAATTCACTCAGACTCATTCTCACGCAGATTTCAATTCTCTGTTCATTTTTAGTTTATTGATTCATTTCGCTTTCTGAGAAAATTAGAAATCTTTAGAAATGTCTTTCCTGCTTCTACCATCATATTCCCACCACTAAGTAAACGTGGCCTGAGCATCAAATGTGATATAAAGAAATGCTTCTCTGAGCTCTCTGAGTTCCAGGGGCTCAGCAAGTTGGAGAGAGACTCAACAACTGGGTTTCCATCAAACTGAAAGGTTTCTGCACCCAAAGGACAGAGTTACTAAACCAAAAGACTGGGAGAAGATCTTTCCCAGCTATACATCCAACAAGGGCCTAATATCTCAAATATACAAGGAGCTAAAAAATACTAAGTCCCCCAAAATCAATAAGTAAATGGACAAGGAAGCTAAATGGAGACTTTCAGAAGAAGTAAGAATGGCCAATAAATACGTGAGGAAATGCTCAGCATCCCTGGCCATAAGGAAATGCAATTGCAATTTTATCTCACCCCAGTTAGATTGGCCAGTATGAAGAATACAAGCAATAACAAATGCTGGTAGGGATGTAAGGGGAAGGAACCCTATTACACTGTTGGTGGGGATGTCAACTAGTTCAACCACTCTGGAAGGAGGTTCAGAGGGTCCTCAAACACTAAACGGAGAACTTCCCAATGACCCAGCCAGACCATTCTTGAGCATCTGCCCAGAACATCACAAGTCAGGACATGGTAAGGGCATTTGCACGTCCATGTTCACGGCTGCACTATTCACAACAGCCCAGTTGCGGAAACAGCCCAGATGCCCTATGACAGATGAGAGGATCAATAAAATGTGGCGCATATACACAGCAGAATTATATTCATATCTCAGGAAGAATAAATTATGTCATCTGCAAGGAACTGGGTGGAGCTAGAAATAATTATGTTAAGCAGAGTTAGACTCAGAGAGACAAACGGTGCATGCTTTATCCTATATGTTGGAGCTAGATCTAAAATACAAACATATGTGTTCATATATACAGGGCTCCGTGCATTTACACACAAACAAACTGATTTAAGGAAAGTGTGCTTAAGGGAGGAGTTCGATGGTGTAACTCCTGAACAATTCACAAACTACTTAATAAAATGGATGCCAGGAAGTGGAAATATATTGGGGGGGAAAGGAGAAAAAGGAGAGCACAGGAATGGAGAGGGGAAGGGTAAGCACACGTAGCTATTAGAGTCAAGGCACATTGGATATAATAAAAATTGAAGTACGTACTTGAGGGTAAGGACGGGGGTGGGAAATGGGAGAGCACAACGGAAGGGGTGAGATGGACCAAGACGCATCGCACTCCTAGGGAACGGAAGGCTCTTTGCACAGCTACTTAATAACCGTAATAAGGAAATCCTTTCCTGATCTGACAGTGAGGTTAAGACACACACACACACACACACAAGCCTGTGACAAGATTCCCAGTCCCCTGAGAAATGCCCTGGCAGAAGCCTACTCTTTGGGGGGAATAAAGACTAAGAGATAGGGGAGGACAGTAGACTGATCCATCTCATGCAACACCATGAGCTTCTTCTCTCCGCGCCCCAGCCACTGCAGACACTGCATGTGGAGAGGGCGGAGCCTCGGGACAAGCAAGCCCGCCCCGGCCCAGCTTGGACAGCCACCTGCCTACCCATGGGCCAGGCAGGCAGGAGACCCGCGCTGTGGCCTGAGGCTCTCCTGACACGGCGGCTTGCCGCGCTCAACCTCACTGCATTGGCCAGGCTTCTTCCTGCAGTCTGAAAATGTTCACACCCATCTTTCTGGCACAACCAGGAAGGTCCTCGAAGCAGTGGCTGCCATCTATTTGAACGCAAAATCTATTCAACCACGAAGCCAGTTAGCATGGAAAAACACAATGCTAAACTAAACCCCTTGCCCAGGCCCCCCTGAAATCCCAGCCCCTCCCTCGTGCTTACAGGCCTCTCTTCCTCGGGGTACTTAGTGGTCAGTTTGCGGTTAGAACTTCGGAGGCACCTGAGCAGTGGAATCTCTTTCATCCTTAGCCTGACCTTTGCCCAACACACTCCTTCTGAAGGCTCCGTGCATAGGCGCTGCCTCTCATACAGATGTTCAGAACTATGGGATGGCAACCTTTTCCATGCCCAGCTCCCCTCCAAGGACCTGACAAGTCCTGATTCCCATTTCCCTGAGGTCAGCCCGCCGCCATTGCACGAACTCCTCCCATCCTACAAATCCGAGAAAGCTGACCCTATTAATCATGTGTTTGCTCTTGAGCCACCAAGTTCACCCACCACTTCCCTTAGCAGTGTGCTTTCTCTGTGTTAATCGCCTTCCTTTAATACTGTATGTATGAGTGTGTGTGTGTGTGTGTGTGCATGTGCACATATCATCATTCATTTTTTTTGTTGGAGATGCCAAGAACCTGGGATCTTCACTGCTGCAACCACCACCACCACCACCCCCCGTAAGGCCACACTCCAGGCTAGCTCCCTTCTTCAGAAATAGTCCCACACTGGTTCTACTTGCTGTTTTTCTTCTCTGACTGCAGAACTCAACCCAGAAGAGCTTTGTTTATACGCTCAAAGGGCCCCAGCCAAGAGACGGCTGCAGACAGCACTTCACCTGAATCCCTGGGGCCGGATAACAGACTCGGCCTCTAGCCAGGGAGATTGCCAGGCTCCAGTCCAGGCTCTGGGCCTCTTACCTCACTACAGTGAGCATTACACGCCGTGTCCTACAGAGACAAGTGGAGTGAGGATGTTAGCCTGCTTTCCATTAAAAAACAAAACCCTGAGAGAATCCATTTCTAAAGATAAAGGGGTTGTTTTGACTCACAGGTATGCAGGTTCAGCCTTGTTAGTTTGGTACATGATGGCACCTCGTGGGTGGAGAACGTGAAAGAGTGAACCGTTCACCTCACAGCCAGGAAGAAAAAGAGAGAGGGAGAGGCTTGGAGAGCACAGTCCCCATGACCTAAAGACCTCCCTCCATGCCCCACTTCTCAAAGCTTTCCCGACCCTGGGACCAAGCCTTTAATACATAGACATTTGAGGGACATTTGTCCAAGCCCTGGCCAGCTAGAGAGCCTCACATTCTAGTCTATAATTTCACGAAGTAGCTGAAAAGTTGTGAGAGTTCAAGGGTATCAGTACAGAGGAAATGAATGGGGTAAATTATCTTCCAGACAACAACCAGAGATAAGAAAGTTATTTTTTTTCTACCCTAGAATAGCCCTGTCCCTCACCTCTCCCTGAACCTCCTTCAAACATCAGGACCAGGAAAATAAAATTGCCTGCTTCAAAGAAGCATATTGTTTAGATCAAGAGAAAAATGTATATAAAAATTTTATATCATAAAAAATAGGGGGAAAAATAGTAGCTTAAAAAAGACACCCATGAAATTTGCCGTGAATTTTTTTTTAAGCTTAACGAAGCAACAGCCCAGGAAAGAGGTGGTGAGAAAACAGGAGGGTATGAAAAGTGAGCAGGCAAAATTCAAGAAGGAATCGAATTTTTTTTTAAAGGGAGCCAAGAAATAAAGACAAAATTGAAACCAGCACCAGAGTGTATTGCTAGAAAGGGGAGTATATCCAAGTATTTTATATGTTAGATATGGAAATATCACAATAAACCCCCATTGTATAATTAATCATTAATACACACTAATAAAAAAGGGAGAAAGAAAAATATGGAGTGTAAACATGTTGGATTAGAGGCACTACTAATGTCTCCATGATCCTGTAATTACAAAGAAGGATGGAGTTTAAAGTCAGCAGAAAAAGCCCTGGATGTCTAGGTGATTAGATTAAAAACATTGACGCTGGCTTCTGAGAGAAAAGGCTGTGTAAAGATGGCAGAGATTTTCAAGCACCCACAAAGATTTATCCACAAGAGAGAGGGGGGTGAAGATCAAAAGTGAGAAAGAAATGAAGAAAGATCCTTTCATGGCAAAATGAATCTTTTCATGAATCTTTCCATGGTGATGAGTGTGGTCCGTGGGCTGTTGGAATTAATTAGAATTTCTTTAAGGATAATGAACATAACATCAGGAGTTTGAATATTGCTCCATATGTTACCGGGGATTTCAGGCTCCAGGCACAAACTCCTGGGATCCAGAACTCAGGTCCTGCCACACACCCCAACAAGTCAAATAAGAAGACCAGTTATGATGAAGGGCAAAGGAAGGACATGGATTACATGAAATGGGCAGGCTCTAGAAGAACAAAGAGTATTTCAAGCCATCTTCCCTGAATGAATATTTTCTTTAGCTTTAAATAAAAGGACAGATTGGGGGTGTGCATGACTATTAATCAATCCCAGGTCAAAGGCATGTTCTAGTAGTCAAAGAGACAGGCAGTCTGGCACTGATGACTCCTTCCTGTAATCCTAGCTACTCAGGAGGCTGAGCTCTGAGGATCATAGTTCAAAGCCAGCTCAGGCAGAACAAGCTGAGAGACTCTTATCTCCAAGTAACCAATTAAAAAAAAACAGAAAAGCAGGTATGACTCAAATAGTAGAGCACCAGCCTTGAGTGACAAAGCCCAGCAAGAACAAGCAGTTCTGAGTTCAAGCCCCGGTACTGGCACCAAAACAAAAAGAAAGCATGGTGGGAGGAGGAGGGGGCGGCGGAGACATGGCAGAGGGTGGCAGGTATCCTGGAAACTCGAGGTCTCGGGACTGGTCAGGTGAGACTGGTTACCATAGACACCTGGCATCTAGTCCCGCAGTTCTTCCTGAATCCAAGATGGCTGCAAAGTGACTTTGCCGGAGAGAACAGTTCAGGGGAAAGGATACAAATACAAAATGGAGGCTGGGAGTTCTAGCTTTTATCCTGCTTTTCGTTAACCCTTGGGTCCACATGGAGTCAGTACTCCACAGCAAAAGCAGCTTTTAAGTAACTACCAGAATTGTAAGAGAATTGTAAAAAAAAAAAACTTCTGGGTTGACCGCCAGCATCCCCACGTACCGAGGGCCCTCTGCTTCAGCTTGTCACTTAATCTCTGTTATTTCAGATAACAACACACAATTATGAAGATTAATGTTACCTGTGGGTGGTCACAGAGATGGAGAACCCAGATTCCAGATTCTTCCACAGCAAAGAAGTGAGTGAAGACACACATACAAAAATAAAGTGGCAGAGCAGGGCATTTCATAGAGAGAGAGAGAAAGTGAGCACACCGATGCAGGAAATGGCGGGCCCAAGGGAGGAGGCTCAAGAGCAAGCACCTGGTCACATTTGATTTCCAGGCTGGGAGGAGTTCGCTGGATGTGCGCATGTACAAGGCTGCCATCCCTTAGTCTTGAATAGATGTATGAGAGGCAGCGCACACAACTGAACCTTAAGCAGGCGTTTCTTGTGCAAAGGTCAGGTGAAGGACTCAAGGAGTTCCCCTGGGCAGGTGCTCCCATTTGATTAGAACCAGTCCTGCCCCTAAGTACTAACTAGCCACTAATTACCCCCAAGGAGGAGGCAGGAGAGGTTCGAGGGAGGAGATGGGACTCCTGTGGGTTTCCCAGGGCATGACTAGACAAGGAGGACTGGGTTCCACCATCTTTCCCAAGCGCTAACCTGCCCTAGGAATAATGATCATCTTAGCGAAACATTAAAAAGAGTTTGAGGTGAAATTCTCATTAAGGGCTGGGAAGGTGGCTCAGTGGTAGAGCGCTTGCCTTGCATGCCTGAGGCCCTGAGTTTGATTCCTCAGCACCACATAAGCATAAAGAAAAAAGCCGGAAGTGGCGCTGTGGCTCAAGTGGTAGAGCACTAGCCTTGAGCTGAAGAGCTAAGGGACAGCGCCCAGACCCAGAGTTCAGGCCCCACGACTGGACCCAAAAAAAAAAAAGAAAGAAATTCTCATTAATTCAGCCATCTTATTTCAATTGCTATTATCATTGCTATAGGTAAAATGTTGTCCTAGAAATACTAGGGAAAACAGTCCAATAACAACAACAATAATAATAAATGACTACTGGCAAGTATACTGGCACTCAGGAGTGGTACTCCGCAGGATGGCCACAGGAAACGGTACCTTCTGGGTAGACTTCCCGGCCATCTTGAACCTGTGACTCACCTCAAACGGCAGCAGGCTCCAGCACCCACACTGTGCAAGTCCCCGATCTCAGCAGTTCTATTTTTGAGCTTCAGGGAACCCTGAACCACCCTACAAAGAATCCGGCTACCCTGCAGGAGAGAACACAGGGAGAGAGCATGTGGGGAGGGAGGGCGATAGGAGGAGAGGAGGGGGCTCAACAACCCCCACCCTGCTGCCCTCCCCACCAAGAAAACAGGCCTGGGATGTTCCCGCCAGCAGCTGGGGCCTACCCCGGGCAAGAGAGACTGAGGCAAGGCCTGAGAAATGATTACAAAGCCATCTCCAAAAGCTGAGAGACATTGTAAGTTGTTTTGATTTTAACGCGCTCATGGGCAATGTGTTATTCGGTAGTAGACGTAGGTAAGAACAAGATGTGGGAATGGGAATGCCTGGCGACTAGCCACCAGGACCCACGGGGTACTCAGGATAGGTAGGCCCTAGCCAGGCGTGATGGGGAGATGCAAAGGGAACCTAAAATGGAGCACGAGCTCGCCACGTCTCCGAGAAAATACCGCAGTAGAGACTTCGCAACACAGAGGTGACCCTGCTTGTCACTGGACCTAGGGACTCTTACAGGCAACACCAATGAGCACCAAAGCCCCTCCCAAAGGCCCGTCATGTTCTCACCATAGAGACAGTCCACTCTCTATTGAAAGGCATTTGTAACAGCGGCTTCAACTCTTGCTGCCACAAAAGAAGTGAAAGCAAGACTAACGCTTGGCAAGCCTGCCTCCATTTTGAATGTCTACTCAAAGCGGTTCTTTCCACAGATGTTTTCCACAGATCACCTTGGGCTCCAAGGAAAGAGAGGGCTGATGGATAACATCTTTATGACAGAGACTGAAATTACCCATCAGAATCAGCAGAGCCTTGCAGGACAGATCACCCCCAAATGAGGATAATTACCTATAATGATCAGGCTGCGGCTTGGAGCCCAAGAAATTATGTCATGGGAACCAGGTTTCTCCCCTCAAGTGATGACAGCCTTAACAACTTCTCCAGAACCTGGGAGGGCCAGGGCTGACAGCACAGCCCATAGCCAGGACTCTTAACCTCTGCACACCTGTGCCCTCCCCAGGTCTTTCTCTAGTTAAGTCTAAAGCTCATGTCTAGACCTGGAAGATGGCCAAAGCTGAGCCAAAGTGCCGACTTCCCGGGGCATCACACTTCGTAATCTCTTTCTCTGCCATTTTTCTTTCCTAATAAACTGTCCTCCACTTTCACCGCATTGGTATCTCGTCTGAATCCTAGCAGGGTGCAGACAGAGGTTGCCTAGCTGTATAGACTTTCCAGGAACAGTACAACTGAGAAACTGAATTTCAAATTGTGCATAATTCAACTAATTTAAATTTAAAACGTGAAGCAACAAAAAAAAAATTCTCCATTAAGCACAACTTCACTTGGGCAGGGTGCCATTTTACATTGACTTGTAGAATCTGCTATGCCACTAGATTGTTCCGTCAGCAGGTGGGCTATTTCTATCTAGCATTATACACCATCACACCACTAGACAATTGTGAGACATCTTACGAATAGTTTTCTATTTCGATTTTACATGGAAATTATCCCATTCTGGTGATATTGAACTAACCAAGTTATATGATTGCAAAGACCGTAAGCACAATGCTAGACACAGGGAAGGACAAAACACAGAAACCCAAGCAAGATGGAAGGTTAAGAAGTAGAGAGAGAAGACATAGATATACAAGAAGATGAAAGAGCCCCGATCCACCCATAATTGGAGTGTGCAAAGAAGAAAACCAAAGCGACAAATCAGATGATCGCATGTCTCTCAGAGGCAACACATTTTTTCATATATCCATAAATCATTTGGCTTTCCTTTTTCATAATGTGCTTCTCCTGTGCTTTTGCTCATTTTCCTATGCATTTGTCTTTTTGTCGACTCGTAAAGTTTCTTCGCATGCTCTGAATAGGAGTCTTTTTATAAATTATGTACATTGCAAATATTTTCTACTCTGTGACTCAGCTTTTTTGTGGCTTAGTGGTAGAGTGCTTGCCTAGCATGGATGAAGTCTTGGGTTTGATTCCTCGCACCACATACACAGAAAAATCTGGAAGTAGGGCTGTAGCTCAAGTGGTAGAGTGCTAGCTTTGAGCAAAAAAAAAAGAAACTCAGGGACGTACCAAGGCCCTGAGTTCAAGCCCCAGGACTGGCAAGATATATATTGCCTTGTTGTATATATTTATAGTTTGGCAGTACTTGGGTTTGAACTCAGAACCTTCTGTCTGCGTAGCTAATGCTCTACTACTTGAGCCCAGCTTTATGCTTGTTATTCTGGAGATAGTCTCCGAGAATCTTCTGCTTGGGCTGGCCTCAAACCACAATCCTCCAGATATCAGCCTCCTGAGTAGCTGGGATTACAGGTATGAGCCACTGATGCCTGGCAGATACTTTTGAAGTATGCCAACCAGGTGTGTTGCAGGGTGTCCATCGGCTTGGATGGGTCTCAGATCTCTGAAGGGCTGGACTGGGAAGAGGAGCTTCATGTGCGGCAGCGGTGAGAGCCCTGTCCTCACGTCTCTTCTGGGATCTCAATGTGGCCATCACTAGCAACACTAACTTAGAGCACTCAAGCAAGATGGTATCCTCCAACTTTCTCCACCGTAATGTTACTCATTTTCCTTCCCATCTCTGCTCTTTCGTAGCAAATCACTAAGTCCGGCACATACTCCGAACTATTCTGGAGGAACTAGTATGTAAATATTATGCAATTCTTCTGGCTAAGGCCCTTGTCCCTGTCTCCTGTGTATTCATGGGTTTGACCAGCTGTTTGTGTCAGATTATACTCCGGGAAAGTCACTTCATTCCAGGCTGTAGAGGCCAGTGCTGTTGGTATTGACTTTCTTGCTGGAACGGCTCCCGTTGGGGCCATTGGAGCCCTCTGGGTTGGATCCTGTGTCTGCCCGACATGCTCCTGCCATTGTTGGAATTTCTCCGAGGACTTCCCAAAGATGTCCCTTGAGAAATACCAGTTCTTCCTTTTAATGTAGCCTTAGGTAGTATTCTTTTCCTTTTAAGGTGCGTGCTTCTGGTTTCCTGCCATCGCTGTCTCAAAGCTCCTTTGTTTTGCCTTCCACATGAAGGTGGTGATCAGGAAGCATCTCCAAGGGGCTTCTGCAGGAGATGCAAGCTCTATTTCTGGGCCTGGATGGTGGTTATGTGGGTAACATGGAGTACAAGGCACAGGCATGTTCAACAGCAAGCAATGGACTTGAGCAGCTAGAACAGGATACGAGGTCACGGAGGAGGAAGAGGGCCAGAGAGCAAGCCTGGAGAATACAGCGTTACACGGGAGGCCATTGTGCTGTCTGCCCAGCTTCCCTTCCTTTTGGAAATGGCCCCTCCACAACTTTGTGTGATTCAAAAAGTTTCCCACAAAAGACCAATCACATGACTCATGTACAGTCATCAGATTATTCCAGGTTAATTTAAGAATAGTCACATGGCCCAAGTAGGGCAAATTTCCCATTTGCTGTTGATTTGGTTATTTCTGTTTGAGAGAGATAGGGCTTCTCTGATTAGATTGGAATTTGTGAAGATTACCAGTCTAGAGCTGCCAATTGCTTTCTTAAAGCCACAGAGAGAGAGAGAGAGAGAGAGAGAGACTGTTAAAGAATGGGACCAGCCCAGAATAAAACCGCCAAAGCTGGAGAACAATAGAACCCTCAAGATACCAGCTGAGCACAGAAACTCAGCCAGACATGAAGCCAGGAGCAACCCAGACTTGCTAAGAGAGCAACAAATTCCTTCTAAGTTGAGCTGGGTTTTTGCTGCATTAAACACAAGGTGTCTTGACTAGCAAAAACATGTTTAGGAGACAAAGAATAAGGCTTTGGTTAGTATGAGGAGCTGAAGATGAGAGAAGAAGAAATGAGAAAACAAGAAAGGAGAAGAGAAAAGAGAAGAGGGGAGAGGAAGGCAAGAGATGGAAGGAGAGGGTAAGGTGAGGAAGGAAATAAAGGTAAGTAAAGGAGAGAAGAAAGGAGAGGTTATGCTAAACACTTGTGGCTCATAGGACGCACTAGAAAGAGGGAAACAGAAGGAGCAAAGGGAAAGAGAACAGTAAGATGGAAGAAGTCAAAATAGGGGAAGAATGAGATGGGAGATTTGAGCAGGCTGGTTTCTGAGTGAGTCTTTAGTCAACCACTCCAGCACCTTCTCTGGCAAGCCTCTTTAGACTTGTGAAACAATAGAATCCTGTGAGTATTAGCCATCCCATTTTTTAGGTGTAAAATCATTTTCTGGGTTAGAAGTCATTTGAGGTGAGATACTGTTGTGCTGCAAAAGACAGTAAGAAGTCGGTGAATGCTGGTGGCCATCTGGTGAACATCTGGTGGAGAGCAGCGGCAGGTCTGCACTCTGAGCAGGTGCATATTCCAGGAAGAAGCAGCCATTTTCTTGGTTGCTGGGCTCTGAGTGTCTCAAGGTGAAGATCTGCTGAGCCTTTGCATCACCCCATCCAGACTGCCACCACCATTGTGACTTGGACCCAGTGAGAAGTCTCCGGGGGCAGCAGGGAGAGGCTGGACCAGTGTCCACAGGATAGGTTGTGTTGTCCTCCTGGTTACTGAGTCTCTCCTGGGGACACAAATACCCTTCCTCCTCTTGGGGCTGCTCTGTCACCAATCCTCCATTTCTCTCCCCACCCCTCCTCTCTCTGGGTCTCTGGCCACATTGTTTCCACTGCCCAGGAATTGTTACTCATTTGAAGTCCAGGTCATACCTTTGACCAGGTAACATACACTGCCCCCAAGACTGCAAAACTGAGCTATAGAGGAAGAGAGGAGGTAATATGGGCAGCACCTACTTTCCAACAACAGTTGTGGCAACAGCTATGGAACTGGGGATGGGGTGTGTGTGTGTGTGTGTGTGTGTGTGGAGAAATAGGTATGGTATGGCTTCCTAATGCCACCTTGCAGCTGGAACTGGGGGAGGGGGTGGGGGGGTCTGAAGCTTGCTTGCTTATGTGTAGAAGAGGTAGAAGTTCCTTCACTGAGCCAGTTCTTTGGTACAGTTTAGGGATCTGAGCCTAGACATTAATCTTCAATCTTGGAGCAATTTTATATAAGCGCCTACTTCTTTGCATTGGATCCCTTTCTGATTTGAACAGCCAGAGTGACTCCCACTGTCTGCAGCTTTGGTTTGCCTGTTACCCTTGTAAGTAAAAGGGATAGAGGGAAGGTGGACTGGACATATCTAACTGTCAAGGGGACAGGAGAAACCGAAAAAGAGAAGGCCAGTATCACAGAAGGGAGAGAAGGATGCAGAAAAAAGGGAATGCAAGGACAGGCGCAAGGCCCCAAGAGACCTGCAAGGACACACGCTTCGATCCCAAAAGATGTTCCAGAAAGAGTAAAGCACCTGCTGGCCCCATGCGGAGGCATGGAGGATGAGTCACTGGCTGCTAACATGGAATTAAGTGGCTAGCCTGATGTGAGGCTGAGGGGGAGCTGGTCGGATGTTAGTGGAGAATGAATAGAAGGTTCTAGAGTACAGTAGAGAATGGCATGGATAGGCTGAGAAGTCCAGACATATGGAGGGTGAACATTTCCCCCATACCAAGCTGCCCCAGGTCCCAAACATCAGAAACTCATTGTGAGATTTCTAATAGAATTCACGTTCTTGGCAAAGCCCCTCTATGCCATCAAAAATGATGCATTAAGCTATAGAGCGTGCTGATCACATATAAGATCATAACAAGTAGCTAAAAGGTTTCTCTCGTGATCATGTGAGTAAAATATTCTAAAGGCATAAAACTCTGTCCAAAAGTGAATTGTAGTGGGATTGTTACTACTGACAATGGTGGTGTTGTTATTGTTCAAATACTCCAATGAGAGGTCATCTTGGCAGTAGACCAAGAAAGTTGTGATTATAATGATTCTATTTATAAATTAGAAAAGTTCCTTGGGATATTTCTAGACTATGGAGAACTTGGCAGACACCCCAAGCCAGAGCTAGGACCTTGAACTATGTACATGCAATTAATTAAATAACCAATGCATCCACCTGGACTGGTGGATGTGACTGATTTACTTTGAGCTGCTGAGTGCCCGTGGGCAAAGAAATAATAGCACCAAATAGACAGAGAAAATTTATAGCTCTTGGCACATATTCTGACTTCCTTGTTTCCTCTTCAGCCTTCTTGAGGCTTGCAGGCTTTCCAAAAGAAGCTCATATGTAGGAATCTAATGGTCAGAACTGAGGATACAGAATGGCCTTCTTTTCTGCTCCCCACTTCCTGAGTCCAGAGATAGAATTTGACAGAATTTTCTCTGACAGAATTCATCAGGTGTATGGACCCCCTAAAGAACAGCATAGAATTAAACCCCCCTGGACCAAGCCTAGCTCCTATCTTGGTACAAGGCTTACACAAAATTAGTCCAATAGAGGTATTCAAGGGCATGGCCAGCCCTCGGAAGAGCCTAAGATGGCTGGAGTGTGTTTATCACCAAGGTCCTCCTGCTTATTAGGACACAAACCTCTTGCCTACAGCCAGAAATGGGAAGAGATTGACTTAAATAGTCTGAACTTCTAGATACTCTCTCTAATCAGATACAAAAGTCAACTCAAAATGGACCAAATGTAAGACACCAAGCCACAAATCTGCTAGAGGAAAAAAGCATAGAGGAAATTCCTCCTGACATTGGTCTAGGTGAACATTTTTTATGTTACTCCAAAATCACAGACAGTTAAAAGCAAAAATAGACAAATGAAATTATATCAAACAAAGCATCTTCTGTACATCATATGAGACAGCTTGCAGAATATGAGAAAATATTTGCAAACTATTCATCCACCAAGAGACTAATATCCAAAATATATACAAAGAACTCAAACAAACTCATCAAGAAAAGGAAAGTAATCTGATTTAGAAATGGGTAAATGAGTTAAGTAGACATTTCTTAAAAGAAGACATATAAATAGCCAAGAAGTACATTTTTAAAGTGCTCAGTATCCCTTTGTGAGCAGGAAAATGCAAATCAAAACCATAATGAGTTCTCATCTCACCCAAGTTAAAATGGCCATTATCAAAAAGACAAAAATAGCCAATGCTGATGAAGATGTGAGGAAATGGAAACTCACATGCTCTTGTTTAGATGCGCTTTGTCCCCCGGGGCTCATGTGTTTGCAAGCTCCATCTCTTATGGAGATGTGAGAAATAGGGGGACCTTTAAGAGGTGATACCTAGTGGTCAGACCTTAGGTCAATCAGGGACTCACTCCAAGGGGCAAAGGGTGGTGGTCTCCGGCGTATGGGTTGTTGAAAGAGTGAGCCTCCAGCCTCTTGACTACAGTGCAATATCTCCTCATACACACTCCTGTCATCCACTAGAAGGCTCTCACCAGCCCAGGACTATGCTGATTGAACACTGAGCCTCCAAAACTACCAGCTAAATAAGCCCTCTGTTTTGTGTGTGTGATGATACTGGGACTTGAATTCAGGACCTTGAGCTATTTGTTGGCTTTTACCTCACTATTAAATGATAAGCATTAAGGGGTCTGCACAAAGGTGAAGACCTATTTCTGACACTGTACACAGAAGACAACTATCAAGACAGGGAGTAAGAGTGCAGGGACAGTATATAAAAAGTAGAATAAACATGCTGGTCAACAGAAGTGGAAAAGGGAAGCAAAAAAAATATTACTTTAGATTATGTGATGGAGGAGGTAGCTAGGAGAAGAAGAAGATGCTACTAGCTAGTTTGGGCATTGCTAAGTAGGGAACAAACACAAGATGGCTAAAACTCAGGAATTGAAAGAAATTGGAGTAAAGATACTCATTAGAAAAGCTGGGTACTAGTAGCTCACCCATGTAATCCTAGCACTCAGAAAGCTGAGATCTGAGGATTCAAAGCTGATCTGGGCTGAAAAGAACTCATGTGACCCTTATCTCTAATAAACCACCAGAGAACTGGAAGTGGCACTGTGGCTCAAAATGGTAGAGTAGAAGCGCTCAGAGACAGCACCCAGGCCCTGAGTTCAAGCCCCATGACAGACCAAAAAGAAAGATATTCATTAGAACAACAATGTGAATATTCATAAATATCAAAAGAACAAGCAAAAATGACCACATTGATAGGTAGATCGATATAGGTACATATATATGACAATATGTATTTTAAAACAATGTGACAGAATTGAAGTCCAATATATAAAGCATATCAATAAATGTAATGGGAAGAGGGGCAAGGTGGCAGATTGAAAGGGTCTACCATCTGACTGCATAAATGAGAAGAATCAGCTAACACAAGGAAACTGTATTCTGAAGAGAGGAAGAGTATCAATAGGGTATGAAAATAGGGATCAAAGATAAAGTAAAGGAGGGGGTGTGTGGTCGTGGAGATGGGAGGGAAGGGATGGCAGGGGAAAAACAGAGGAGGAGGCAGCAATGCTTGATAGGAAATGGACTCATTACCTTGCTCATGTAACTGTAACCCCTCTGTACAGTATTTTCACAATAAAAAAAAACTTATTAAAAAATAAAACATTTAATTTAATTTAAAATTTTTTTAAAGATAAAGTAAAGGAATTAGATCAACTACACAAAACCAAAGAAAATATGAATGGTAACAGCTCCAGAAAACAATCAAAAGACCAAACATACAAAATATGGGAGGATCTCACCCCAATCTTATCTCATAGGGATCCATGAAATAAAATTGTTGATACAAACTAAAAAAAATAATAATAATAATAAATACAGGAGGAAGAGGAGGAGGGAAAGAGGGAGGAAGAAGAGGAAGAGGAGGAAGAAGAGGACGAGATGCATGCTAAAGCCATAGTAAACATATTGAACAAAATAATAGCAGAAAGGTTCTTCAGAGATTCACCCAGGTACAGGTAGCACTGAGAACACCAGTGGGCAAGATAAAAAAAAACTAACATCTTACCAGTTGCTGGTGGCTCACACCTGTAATCCTAGCTACTCGGGAGGCTGAGATCTGAGGTTCAGAGTTCAAAGCCAGCCTGAGCAGAAAAGTCCATGAGACTCTGATCTCCAATAAACCACCAAAAAACCAGAAGTGACACTGTAGCTCAAGTGGTAGAGCGCTCACCTTGAGCTGAAGAGCTGAGGGACAGCACCCAGGTACAGAGTTCAAGCCCCATGACAGACCCCCCCCAAAAAAAGAAAAACAACCCACACATCTCTACACATGTTATAGTTAAAACATTAAGTATGGGGGGGTGGGGAAAGGATGGGATGGGAAGGGGAAACAAAGGAGGAGCTACAATGCTTGATAAGAAATGTACTCATTATCTTGCCCATATAATTGTAACCCCTCGGGGCTGGGAAGGTGGCTCAGTGGTAGAGCGCTTGCTTGCCTTGCATGCATGAGGCCCTGGGTTCGATTCCTCAGCACCACATAAGCAAAATGAAAAAAGCCGGAAGTGGCACTGTGGCTCAAGTGGTAGAGCGCTAGCCTTGAGCTGAAGAGTTGAGGGACAGCGCCCAGGCCCAGAGTTCAGGCCCCACGACTGGACCCCAAAATAATAATAATAATAATTGTAACCCCTCTGTACAGTATTTTCACAATTAAAAAAAACATTAAGTATAAAGAAAACTAATAAAAAGCTATCAGAGAGAAGAAACAAGTCATACATAAAGGCAGATCCATTTGAATATCAGCAGATTTTTCAACAGAAACTCTAAAAGCACAGAAGGTATGGAATCAAATGTTCCAAGCCTTGAAAGGAACTATTATATAGATTACTTACTGTACCCTGTACCACCATCCTTCATAACTGAAGGAGGAAGGAAAACTTTCCACAATAAAAAATTAAAGGAATTTATGACCACAAAATCAGCACTGCAGACAGTACTTCAAGGAATTCTACACACAGATAATAAAGATAAATACAATCAGAAAAATACAAGAAAAAATAAATGTCAGTGCACAAGTATCTAAGCAAATGAGAATTAGAAACAAACATCACAAAAATGAGAAAGTGTCAGGAATTACTCTATACCCTTTGATATTAACACTGAATGTTCGTCATCTTGGGTATCCAATAAAAAGACATAAATAATAAGAGATTAAAAGACAAAACTGGACAGAGGGGGGACCAAGATGGCGACGGGGCAGTAGAGAAATGCCACAGCTCTCTCCAACCAAAAAGAGAGTTCGAGTTCCAATGCTTAATTTCCCCAAGAGACCGACAACAACAAAAAGACGAACACTCAGAGAAAAACCAGAGGTGGAAAATAACAAAAGAAAGAGAGGAAAAGAAGAATTTCAGAACAGAGAAGAGCGAAGACTCCTCCCCCAACCTTTACTGGCCGCACAGTGCGCCAAGCCGCCGGCCAGCCGGCCCGGCGGGGGCTGCCAGAGCCCCAGAGACACAGGGGGCCGCTTGCAGATCACCAGGTACCGGTTTGCAGAACAGCGGATCGCCAGGAACAGAGAAACCTACCAGCCGGGAGGCTCCACGAGGATCCCACCCCCACCCCTCACTCTCCACCGGAGCAGAGAGGCTCCATCCCACCAAAGCCGCCCGGCACCAGCAACGTGACAAAGGGACCTGTCGGCAGACCACCCGCCCGATTGTGATCACAACGACCGGGCGGGGGCCGCCCGGATCCCAGAGGCACAGGGGGCTGCCTGCAGATCACCCGTGCACAAGTCGCCTGAGGCACCGGCATCAGACCCACCGGATCTCTACAACCCACGAAGAAGCTGCCTGAGCGTGGACACTGTTGACCCGACAGCTTTGATAGAGGCAGAGACAGAAAAGAATCACACAGAGCCACCACCGCCCAACCCAGCCCGCAACCACCCCAACTGAACTCAGATTGCAGCAACAACTGACGACCTACACAACACAGAAACAACCAGCTTCAGGGTGAGTACCCCACAGGGGACAGTGTATCCCTCAAGGGAGACCAGACCCTGACCTAGACTCCCCACCCCAACACCTGGACCACAGGACCCACTAAAACTGGGAACTGTTCGAGAGCTCCACCAGCCCGTGGAGCACACTCTGCTGGCCAGGCCAGAGCAAGAGTGCCCCTGGAAGGGAGCTTAAATGCCCAAGCCAGGAACAGCGCCCCTGGGTCAAGACTACCAACAGTAGAAGAAATTTGAACTGTGTCCTCCAGGCTGCATAACCTAAGTGGTATACACATCAGCACAGGCCTAACGAGCGCACTCGAGGCTGGGGCCAGAACCAGGCCCGGGGATCCGGCGCCTGAACAACACAACCAACTCCTCCCAACTGAAGTAAAAAGCTGAGCATACGCCTCAACAGAGGGAGAAAATCAGGAAACAACACTCCCTGGGAAGCATGCCTGTGACAACAAAAGACCTGGAGGCTCAGGACAAGAGAAGCCCAAACCCCACCCTAGGCTGGGAATTGAGCAACACAGGCTGCCAGCACCTGATAGTAAGCAGGAGCTCAGGCTGATAAGGCGGCTCAGCAATAGAGTGCTAGTCTTGGATGCATGAGGCCCTGGATCTGATTCCTCAGCATCACAAAAGCAAAAAGGGTCAGAAGTGGTGCTGTGGCTCAAATGGTAGGGTGCCAGCCTTGAGCTGAAGAGCTG
>NW_012267317.1:3947583-3965270 GCF_000151885.1 Dipodomys ordii | reverse complement strand
CTATACACAATGGAATATTATGCAGCCATTAGAAATGACAAAATAATGGCATTTGCAGGGAAATGGATGGAGCTAGAAGGAATCATGTTGAGCTAAGTAAGCCAAAAACGAAGAGACAAACGGCACATGGTCTCCCTGATAAGTGAATGCTAAATCCAAAATGTTAGGTGATATGACAAAACTAACAGGATTTAAGAAACAAAGAACTCCCACTCATCTGGTTGAACCACTACTAAATATCTCCATGCTGCTGATCACATATATGGTATATGACATGTGAACACCGTTATATATTACAGACTGTGATAGACAATTTGCTCCAGGAAAGTTAGAATGAACTTGTGACTTTAAATGAGCATCATTATTCCACAATACTGTAAATTTCTGGAAATTATGTAATCACTTAATCACAATCAAAAAAAAAAAAGAACCTCGGGGAAGGGAGGGAGGGAGGGGATGGTAGGGGGAAAACAATGGAGGGGGTAACAATGCTCAATAGGAAGTATACTCATTACCTCACTCATGTAACTGTAACCCTCTGTATAGTATCTTTACAATAAAAAAAGACAAAACTCAATTATTTGTTTTATAAAAGCAACATATCTTACTCCCAAAGATAAATGTTGACTTAGGGTGGAAAAAAAATCTCCCAAGAAAATAGACCCCTCAAAATAAATTTGAATAGCCATATTCATATCTGACAAAACAGACTTCAAGCCAAAATTAGTCAGAAGAGACTAAAAACAAAAACCCTTCACTTTATATATATTATTAAAGGGAGCAATCATGAAGAGGAGATAACAATTGTTAACATACATGCACCAAATATTACCACATTGCATTTCACTAAACACTACTGACTTACAAGCACAGACTTCAACCATATAATAACAGGAGATTTCAAAAGCCAACTCAATAACTAGGTCATTCGGGCAAAAAGAAAGAAAGAAAGACAGAGAGAAAGAAAGAGACAAAGAAAAAAGAGAAAGGAAGAAAGAAAAGAAAGGAAGGAAGGAAGGAAGAAAGAAAGAAAGAAAGAAAGAAAGAAAGCTTCTGAATTAATGGATGCTATAGATCAAGTGGACTTAACAGACATCTACAGAGTATTCATCCAGCAGATACACAATACACAGCTTTTCATGGAACTTTCTCCAAAATAGATCATATGTTAGGACATAAAGTAAGTCTTAGCACCTATAAGAAAATTGACATATCAACTCACAATGGAATAAAATTAGAAAGATACAAAAGAAGGCTACAAAAATATTCAAATACATGTATAACAATGTATTGTTTGAGTCTTAGTCACAGAAGAATTAAAGAGAAAAATAAAAAAATTCCTAGAAGCTAATGAAAAATTTTAAAAACATACTTAAAAATTACCAGAGCCTCTGTGATATATCAACAAAAAAAGTTTATACCTATGAGAATCTACACCAAAAGAAGAGATTTCAAACAGCTCCTAGAAAACATGAACAAACCAAACTCCAAATTAACAGATAGAAATTAAAAGTAAATATTAAAGCAGAAGTTAAATAAAAATTAATAAACAATACAAAGTAACAATGAAATTTAAAAGGTGGTTCTTTAAAAACAAGTGGTTCTTTGAAAAGATAAGATTGATACCTTGGTCAAATTGACTTAGGACAGAAAATGCTCAAATTAATAAAATTAGACAGGGAAACAGTGGTCCATCACAACAAATGCCAATGAAACTCAGAAGATCACTAGAGAATATTACAAGGTTCAATACAATTTGGTTCATCAAAGTTCTTATGTCATTCTTTACAGAAATATAAAAACCAATCCTAAAATTCAGACGGAAGCATAAAAGGACCTTGACTAGAAAAAGTAAACCTGAACAAAATAGTAATGCTGAAGGTGTTATAATACCAGACTTCAAATTATACTACAGAACCATAGTAACAAAAACAGCATGGCACTGACACAAAAAGAGACATAAACACCAATAAAACAAAACAGAAGACCCTAAATGAACCCACCCAGCTACAGCCATCTCATTTTTGACAAAGTACCAAAAACTTACACACACACACACACACACTCACACACACTCACTCACACATCTATGTATGTATGTATAAAGATAGCATTGTAAAAATCTACCAAACATAGAAAGGGAACTTGTTCAAAGTACACTGTACTTTGAATAATTTTTAAAAACCTATAGCCAACCGGGGGCAGTGGCTCACACCTGTAATCCCAGCTACTCAGGAGGCTGAGATCTGAGGATCACAGTTCAAAGCCAGCCTGGGCAGGAAAGTCAGTGGGACTCTTATGTCCAACTAATCACCAGAAAACAGGAAGTGGCGCTATAGCTCAAGTGATAGAGGACTCACCTTGAGCTCAAGAGTTGATGGATGGCATCCAGACCCAGAGTTCAAGCCCCATGACCAACAACAACAACAAAAAATCAACCTGTAGCCAAGCACTGGTTTCTCACACCTGTAATCCGAGCTCTCCAAGAGGCTGAGATCTAAGGATTGCAGTTCAAAACCAGCCAAGGCAGAAAAGTCCCTGTGAGAGTCTTACCTCCAATTAATCACTCACAAAGTGGAAGTGACCTCAAAGTCATAGAGTGCTAGCAAAATAAAGCTCAGACAGTGCACAGGCCCTGAGTTCAAGCCCCATGTATGACCAAAAAAAACTGTACTATTAATGTTTAATATTCAAGAAAGTTTTTTTTTTAATTTAAGCTTTAAGAAAACAGTAATTGGGTTTTACCTCCACTATTAAAAGAAATTGCACTGTCTAAAAAGATTTTTTAAAAACTTAATACTGGGGCTGGGAAGGTGGCTCAGTGGTAGAGCACTTGCCTTGCATGCCAGAGGCCCTGGGTTCGATTCCTCAGCACCACATAAGCAAAAAGAAAAAAGCTGGAAGTGGCGCTGTGGCTCAAGTGGTAGAGCGCTAGCCTTGAGCTGAAGAGCTGAGGGACAGCGCCCAGGCCCAGAGTTCAGGCCCCATGACCAGACCCAAAAAAAAACCAAAAAACTTAATACCATGTTACATATCAAAGATACTTCTAATGCAATGATATTTAGAAAGGTTAAAAACCCAAAGAGTAGGAAGGTTTGGAGTGTAATTGAAAGATGGAAGAGGCAAATGAAAACCTTAGAAGACATCGCAGTCCCATCCTGACACCAGTGAGCAAACATTCAGACCAAACAACATCGAGTAGCAGAGGACGCTTTCTGCTTCCAAAGTTTGCAGTTCACGGTGAAGATTGAACCATAATTGCAATAGAGCAGGCAGCGACCCAGGAACAGTTTCATAAGGCGGGGAAGCTAGGAGACCTGGGGGGGGAGGGTGGGGAATAGACAAGGAAACCGTGTAAGAAACCGTGTTTAATATAACTATCTGACTCCAAAAGCAATCAACTAAATACCAGTCGATCTTAAAGATACATGAAGAATTGAGGGTGAATGATTCAGAGCCATCAGATTGCCCTTCAGAAAAGAAAGGTTCAATTCCTCCACCGTCTGCTCATTCTCCAGGGGACCCCAGCCAGCCCTCTTGTGGATTTACCTCTGCAAAAGGAGTTTCAAGGTGCCCCCTCAGCCCATGGCAGCGCATATCCAATGATGTGATGATGTGAGTCATCCTCCCAACCCAGACTCCCTGGAAACTCCAGCTCCAGAGGCCCCTGTGCCTTTGGATGAGTCCTCTGTGGAGATTAAATCACATCCTCTGCCCAATCCTACTTCCCTTCCAATCCCTATCCCAGAATCTGCGTCAGGGAATAGAACCTGTGACAAAAATACCTAAATTAAAAAGACCCAGAGCTACTCTTTCTTACCTATGGAGCTGAGCAAAAATGCAGAAGTGTGACTGCCTACTGTTAATGGGGTTAAGAAAGCAGGATTCTCACACTGCTGGCAGGAAATTCAGATCTGCCTTGCAAAATAACATTGACCCAGAAAATCTGAGAAAGAAAATGTTTGTCCTAAAGATCTGCTAACAAGGGCTGGGAAGTTGGCTCAGTGGTAGAGCGCTTGCCTTGCATGCCTGAGGCTTTGGGTTCGATTCCTCAGCACCACATAAGCAAAAAGAAAAAAACCAGAAGTGGCGCTGTGGCTCAAGTGGTAGAGCACTAACCTTGAGCTGAAGAGCTGAGGGACAGTGCTCAGGCCCAGAGTTCAGGCCCCACAACCGGACCAAAAAAAAAAAGAAAAGAAAAGAAAGATCTGCTAACAAAATACACACACAAAAAAAGTATGCACAAGGCTATACATTGTAGCATAATTTTGTAATAGCACAAAGCACTGTAAATAACTGGCGATCAATAAGGGCTTGGCTCACATCAATTAAATGTGTCTGTGTGATGAGGTATAATATAGCTATGAAAAGGAATGAGCAGCCTGTGGCTGCCAGTGGCTCACACCTGTAATCCTACCTACTCAGGAGGCTGAGATCTGGAGGACTGAGGTTTAAGGCCAGCCCAGGCAAACAAATCCATGATACTCTTACCTCCAATTAGAAGTAGAGGTGTGGCTCAAGTGGTAGAGCTATGAACAAGAAAGCCAAGCAAGAGCATGGGGCCCTGAGTTCAAGTCCCCAAGTACCAGCACAAAAAGAAATGAGGATTTAAATTCAGACATAGTGGCGCATGCCATAATCCCTTCATTCAGGGTTCTGAGGCAGGAGGGTCATAAATATGAGGCCAGACTGGCTATATAGCAAGACCATAATGCCATCCATCCATATACACCATATATACATCCATACATATGATTTTTTGGGGGGGGATCTGGTCGTGGGGCCTGAACTCTGGGCCTGGGCACTGTCCCTCAGCTCTTCAGCTCAAGGCTAGTGCTCTACCACTTGAGCCACAGCGCTACTTCTGGCTCTTTTTTTCTGCTTATATGGTGCTGATGAATTGAACCCAGGGCCTCCTATGCAAGGCAAGCGCTCTACCACTGAGCCACCTTCCCAGCCCCTACATATGATTTTTATTGTGAGAAAACAAGAGGTAAAAACATAGACCAATAAAGTTAAAATAATGCTCCTTTTGAATCTGAAGTAGTAGTGTCGATATGAACATATTACATATTTTATCTTTCCAGTGCCAAGCATATTTCCATAAAGAACCTGGACCTGTCCGTAAGTAATGAGAACTGCTGTCTATAAATACATTTCCCATTATAAAGAGCCAGGACTCATTTGGAGAAGTTCCTGCTTCCCAGACAAGGACAGAAAATGTACAAAAATGATTTGATGTGGAACATCTTGTCATGTCATAAAACAAGGGAGCTATTTAGTTTCATATTCTTGACACATACCAAGGGACACAAGAAACCCTTGGCAGGTGCTAGATTCTATTACCTTGATTGTGGTGATGGTAACATGGGCAATGCCCTGTGTTCAAACCCATCAAAAGTTATACACATTAAACATGTATGACTTATTTGTATTATATACCTCAATGTGTGAGAAAAAAACTGTGAGGATCATATCAAACTGACTTGAGAACTAACTCATCTGAATGGCAGCTCCCACTGGCCAACTATGGTGACACAACCATAATCAGTAAAGTCAGTTACCACAAAGACTGAGCCACATTTTGTTTCATTCCGTAAGTTTATAAGGCTACTAGGGAAAATTCATTCTTCATTTTTGAGGGAAGCCAAGAATCCATATTGTGAAAAGTTGGCAAATAAAAGGAAAGAAGTATTTATATTTTCTTAATTATATAAAATGTAGCTCTGGGGACCCAAATTGTCACTGAGAGTAAGCTTTTCGTGACAAAAGAAATCCAGCTAATAAAGGAAGAAAATTGGAGCATCAAGGTTAGATAGGATGATCTCAGAATCAAGCCCTGATGATTAATAATTTAAATAATAATAAATAATTTAATAAATAAATTAAAGCAATGGTAATTAGAATGTTTATTCACAAAGAGAGGCCTGGCACTCGTGATTCACACCTGTAATCCTAGCTACGCAGGAGGTTGAGATCCGAGGATCCCAATTTGCAGCCAGCCCAGACAGAAAACTCCATAAGACTCTTATCTCCAATAAACTCCTCAAAAAAAGCCAGAAGTGGCACTATGGCTCAAGTGATAGAGCACTTGCCCTGAGCAAAAGAAGCTCGGGAACAACACTTAGACCCAGAGTTCAAGCCCCAGGATGGGCAAAAAAATATATGTAGTGATTTTTATGTCTCCTGTTGGAAATGAACATAATCAACTAGGGAATGATCGTCAAAAAAAAAAAAAAAAGCCTGAAGCCGGGCGCCAGTGGCTCATGCCTGTAATCCTAGCTACTCAGGAGGCTGAGATCTAAGGATCTCGGTTCAAAGCCAGCCCAGGCAGGAAAGTCTGTGAGACTCTATCTGCAATTAACCACCAGAAAATCAGAAGTGGTGCCATGACTCAAGCGGTAGAGCACTCACCTTGAGCTGAAGAGCTGAGGGACAGCGCCCAGGCCCAGAGTTCAAGCCCCACAACTGACAAAAAAAAAAAAAAGCCTGAGCCAACCAAAGATCTCCGTTTAACTTCCAACTCATAAGAAATAAAGATGGCAGACAAAATGTAGCATCCCTGTTTACTAACAACAGTCTCAGTTTCAACAATGGGTGAACTGAATCTGTTGGGTACCCTAATGTTAATCCATATCACATGGATGCAATCAGCAAAATCTAGGTTGTAGAGTGCTCTTAGATTCCTAAGAAAATAGTGGTTGGGCACCAGTGGCTCAAACCCACAATCCTTGTTACTCAGGAGGCTGGTATCTGAGGCAGTTCAGAGTCAGTCCAAGAAGATAATATGAGATATTCTTATCTCCAATTAACCAGCAAAAACCCATACCTGGAGGTGTGACTCAAATGGTAGAGTGCCAGCCTGAGGGAAAACAGCAAGAGCATGAGGCCTGGAGTTTAAGTTCCAGTAATAGCACAAAAAATTTAAAATATGGGAACAAATCGCTACAAATTAAAAGGAGTTTTTCTTAGCTGGGAAGGTGGCTCAGTGGTAGAGCGCTTGCCTTGCATGCCTGAGGCACTGGGTTCAATTCCTCAGCAACACATAAGCAAAAAGAAAAAAGCTGGAAGTGGTGCTGTGGCTCAAGTGGTAGAGCGCTAGCCTTGAGCTGAAGAACTGAGGGACAGCGCCCAGGCCCAGAGTTCAGGCTCCACCACCGGACCCCAAAACAAAACAAAGAGTTTTTCTTACAAATTACAATGACTGAATTCTTTGGGTTCAAAATAAGAAAATTTTCAAAATCACATGAAACAACTAAAGAAGTTGTATCACCAACTGATGGATAATCTCAGCGAAGGATTACATTTTAGAGATTACAATGTTATTGTTATTATGCACTTATTATGAGTCTTCATGGGCAGGCAGAGAGCCTCACATCTCTAATTTCAGCAACTAAGGAGGTAGAGATCAGAAGGAGCATAATTCAAGTCCAGCCTAGGCAAAGACCTAGGCATAGTAAAGTGTCCAAATAATCCCAGCTATGTAGAAGGTTAGACAGAATGATCTCAGTCCAAGGCTGAGTGTGAAACTTTATTTAAAAAAATAAAAAAAATCCTAAAGCAAAAAATAATGAGAGCATAGCTCAAGTGGTAGGGGGCCATCTTAACAAGCAAGGCTCTGAGTTCAAATCCCAATACCATCAAAACAGAAATAGCTCTCACCTCTTAGAAAACTCACATATTTACAGATGAAAGTATATGGTATCTGCGATCTTCATCAAAATGATCTAATGTTGGTGGAGGAATAATACCAAGGAAATGAAATTAGGCGTCAATTGATTATAGTTGGAGTGAGATGATGGATTCATAAATATTATTATAGTATTCTTAGTATTTTTGTATATATTTAAATTTCCATGACAAAAATAAAATTTAATTCAAAGAAGAAAAGTAATACGGGCTAGGAATGTGGCTTAGCATGCATGAAGCCCTGGGTTCAATTCCTCAGTACCACATAAACAGAAAAAGCCAGAAGTGGTGCTGTGGCTCAAGTGGTGGAGCACCAGCCTTGAGCAAAAAGAGCTCAGGGACAGTGCCTAAGCTCTGAGTTCAAGCCCCATGACTGGCAAAAAAAAGAACAAGGAGACTCAACTGGAAAGTTGAGGTCTGTTAATACCAGTTTCCTCCACACCCCAATCATTTGTCTGTTTTCCTGCCTTTCTACACTGCCTTCTGGATGGTGAGGGCTGGGAGACTGAAGACCACACATCTCAGTCTCTCTTTCCAATGGCTCTGTGGTTAATACCGTGGAGAAATCAATGACAGAAGAGGAATCGAGAAGGGAGAAGAGTCTTTGGGGGGGGGGAAGAAGGAAGGAGAGAGAGGGAAGGGAGAGAAGAAGAAGGGGAGAGGAGAGAAGGGAAGGGAGGGAGAGAAGACACTGTGTTGTGCTGCAGCCGGAGAAGCGCGGTGCTGCACTCGTGACCTTGGGAGGACCACGAGAGTGAGGGTGTGTAGCAGCCCCCACGCTGGATCCGGCCCAGGACAGGAGCAGCTTCCTGCACGACGTTTGTAGCTGATATCTTTAGCATTCCCCGCACTACATTCCTCCTCTTCACTTGAAATTCCCGGACTGGTGTCTGCTTTTATGAATACACCATGATATGGCCACAGTGAGGGAATAGCTGATAAGAAGGTATGAGGGCAAGGGGCCAAGGCAAAAAGGGCCAGGAACGACTCTGGAATGGGTCTAAGAAGACGCCTTTGCTTCCTCCAGTTTCCGGTGAAGGAAATGATGATCAAGAGGGGAAACACCCATGGTTGCTCCTATTCACATCCCCCTTTCCATCTTTCCCTGACAGCCTCTCGCTAGGGGGCAGCCATCACAGCCATCTCTCAAGTTGAGCAAGGTCCAGATAGGGGTGGGCAGTGCTGGAATGCATACTTATCAGTCCTTAGAGAACCAGGGTCTGCCCATCTGTGGTTCTTCACCCAACAAGAAGGAGGACTCTCCTGAAGGACTCTTCTCTTGAAGGGCACACCTTCATTCCTATCCTATTGCCCAAATGTGGTTTCTCCCAAAAGCTTGTGTGTTTGAAGGCTTGATGGTGGGGTTATTGGTGGTATAACCTTAGTAGATGGAGGGAAGAGGGAAGGCTGTTAGATCATTGGAGAGCATACTTGACAATTAAAGTACCTTGGCCCCTCCCCCCTGTCTCTTTTGCTCTTGCTTCCTGGCCACCATGAGATGAAGTGTTCTTCCTTTGCACACGGCTGCTGTAATGCACTGTGTTACCACTGGCCCAAAGCACCTGCACCCAGCATCCATGGACGGAGACCTCTGAATCCATGAGCCAAAATAAGACTCTTCTTACATTGTTTACCTGAGGTATTTTAGTGGAAAGCCAACTCACATCAGATCTTCTTCATATAATGACACCAACCGCAAAGGGGACCAGTGCACATTATTCTGAGAGGGCCATGGGCTTAGTTCAAAACTTGAGAGTTTCCTTGTCAAAGAAGAAAATCATCATGGATGCTGGAGACAGGCATTAAGCCACAATGAGTCAGAATTTATATGTCTGCTATATGCAGAGCCCCAGACACCCACAATAGAGGTTGATTTGTCCTCATTCTTTTAACTGCTTAAAAAAAAAATCACCTTCACTCATGACATGGGAGCCAAGGTGTTGTTTCCTTGTTCCCTTTCCCACTGTAACAAAGCCTTGCAAGAGTGCCAGACTCCTAGCCCACTCCCTGTGCCCTGCCTTTGGAAACAGCCTCTTCCTCTGTTTCCCCAAAGCACCTCTAACACACGGCAGTGTGTGTTTTAGATCACTTCTAAAGGCGTGGAGGGTAATGGAATAATCTGGGGGGAAAGTAGCCAATGTAACACTAGATTGATTGATGTCAAGCATCAATCTTCCTAAAAATTCACTGGACATTTCCACCTGAAAGGTGGCTCAGTGGTAGAGTGCTTGCCTGGCATGCATGAGGCCCTGGGTTCGACTCCTCAGCACCACATAAGCAGAAAAGGCTGGAAGGGGCACTGTGGCTCAAGTGGTAGAGCGCTAGCCTTGAGCTGAAGAGCTGAGGGACAGTGTCCAGCCCAGAGTTCAAGCCCTACGACCAACTCACACACACACACACACACACATCATTTCTTACTGTCACTAAGTCATCATAGGCCCTGGGTCTTCTGGCTTCTTTTTCTCTCACCCTGAACCTCCTCACCCTCTTCCCATCAAACATCAAAATTGACTTTTGTCATTCCATCCCTGGACTGCCCTCACTCAGCCAGGACTCTGTCAGGGACTTTGTCTTTAATAATGAATGGGCCCCAAAGGCATTTCTAAACAAAAGGAGCATCTTCTACCCAAAAGGAATAATCAGCCTTTTCCTACAATGTTCTGCTCAATCTACAGTCAGCCTTTGGAAATTATATTTTCTACAACATATAAAAACTGGGAATGGCTGTTTCTATTTGCAATGAGAAAATATTGCAGGAGAGAGTCAAATTCTGTGTAGTAATGACTGACACAGTTGCACAGAGAGAGGAAAGGGCTGAGAAATGCCCTCCCCAATAAATCCGACGATAGCAGCGCTGCTAACGTTTTATTATCTTGCGTCTCATAGGACACTGAGCAGCATCCTGCCTGCTGTCTACCTACTGGATGCCACTAACAGCCCGCCTACCTGCACCCCTGCTTGTGACAACCACAATCGAAAATAGGAGAATCTTGATGGAGGCAAGATCACCCCTGATTGAGAGCCCCAGGCTCCTGCCTGGGGCAGGAGCAGGACAAGACAGCCTGGCTCTGTCCCTTCTGACAGAGATCATCTTCACCACTCACTTGAGACTGGAGAGGCCTGTGAACAGAATCAGCTGGCAGGGGGACAGGGAGAGGGTCTGAGAGACTGGAGAGCTAGGATGATGAGCGGCTGAGGATCCAAGAGCCCATCACTGAACTAGACTCCATTTTCTCCTCTGCTCTGGGGGATCAGCACTGCAGGAAGGGGAGCACAGGCTGAATGGTTTGTGTGATCCTGCTCCCGTCCCTTGGGAGAAGGCCCAAACCCAGGCTACTTCACAAGGGTCGAGTGTGCCATCTTCATGCCCAAAGAGCAGTCCAGATCTTACCCGATGTTCTAAGGGCTGGGAAATTATCACTTGGGCGCGTGGTAAGACAGAGAGACCAAGAGATTTGTGTTCCTCCTGGTCTGTTTAACCTAGGATAGCCATATGGTCCCCCCTGTCCTCAGTTTCTCCTTGTGCAGTGACTGGGTTGGGTCTGAGCACTAGGCGTTCAGTTCTGGCAGCACGAGCTCTATGAAGCCTGCTTGGCCTCACGGAACTTTCTAGCCTTTGTTTCTCTATCACTTGAAACTTTAAAACATCCCCCTTTCCTGACGTTTTCCATTATCCAGCCACTGAGCTCAGTGACAAGCGACAATGACAATGACAGGAAAAATTCAAACCTCAGGCTTCCATTTCCTCCGCCAGGGACCAGGGTGACAGTGGAAACGTACTCAGGGCTGCCATCCAGCCGCTGCTCTGCCTTGTACACCTTAGGGCGAGAGACTTTCTCTAATGGCCCGCCTCCCCCCTCCCCTACTTTCTTTCAACTGCAGCCTCAGCCCCAACTTCAGGGAATTTATAGCATGTAGGGAGACGAGGCTAACACACAGTTCTATTTTTCCAACTTTGAAACCTGCCACCTTTCCCACAGCAGCCACCAGCAAAGCTTATCCCCAAAATAGCTCAGTTTATACCAGGTTGATTTCATCATTTTTAACCCTTAACCTGGGCTTTAAAGTTCTACTTAAAATACACAAAAAGGGGAAAAAAAACAACAACAACAACAACAACATCACATTCGGTTCCCTCAGTGCCCTTCCCGCTCCCATCCCGTCTCAGACACGCTGGTTGGGCAGCCGGAAGTCCATCCTGATCCTCAAACATTCCCAGGTTCAGGGTCTGGGCACCTGCGTCTCCTGCCTCCACCCAGTGCTCTCAGGGTTAATTCACCAAGGAGTATAATCCCTGCCCAAGCCCATCTCCCCATTCACAACCATCCACCTGCTGCGGTGTCAGTGTGCGGCCGCGGTGGCATTGTTATCAGATCAGCCCAGTCTAGGATGAAGGGGAAAATCATCCCTGCCTATCTCAGAGCCATGGTTGGGTGGATTGTCCCTCACAGGGCCACAGGTAAGCAGTGGGTCTCAGGATGGCAGTCTTGAGAGGCAGCAGAACCCTTGGGAGGCAGGGTCCTGTGGGAGGAGGGAGACACCCTCGCAGGGGATTGTGGGAACGCAGGCTTTCAATCTCTCTCTGCTTCCCGGTTCACAGTGTGAGTACTCACTTCCACAGTCTCCCACCATGATGCTGCCATCCCTGCCCTCACCAGGGCAGGGCCCTTTTGAGCCTCCTGAACGGAGAGACAGCCAAATAAACCTTTCTCTTTACAAGCAGCTTCCCCGAGGTGCTTTTTGTAACAAGACAAAGCTGACCAACACACTCCCTAGATGGGCTACTTTATCTATGCTACCTTTCTTGGTGGGACCTAGTGAAGTCCCGCTGCAATCTCTCCTTGAGAGCAAAAAGAACACAACAGAGGTGATGGAATGGGTCAGAGCTAGACATTCCCCCAATCTAGAAAAGCTTTGCCCCTACCAGCTGTGAGACGTAAAAGTTCAGACCTTTCAAGAGTCATCCTGGGGAGATCGCAGGGATTGGGATACAGCTCAGTAGTAGGTGCTAGCCTAGCATGTACAGTGTCTGGTCTCCATTACCAACAGCAAGCAGGAAGAGAAAGAAAAAAACAAAGAGGAAGAGGAGAAGGAGGAGGGGGGAGAGGAAGAGGAGAAGCAGAGGCAGAGGAGGAAAAGGAGGGTATAAGGAGGAGGAAGGACAGAAGGAGCATAAGAGGGGAAGGAGAAGGAGGACAAAGAGGAGGCAGATGAAGAGGACAAAGAAGAGGTGACAGAGGAGGAGTACATAAGGAGTAGGAAGAAGAACAGGAGAGGAGAGGAGACAGAGGAGGAGGAAGAAGAGTAGGCAGAGAAGGAAGAGGGAGAAGAGGAAGAGGAGAAGAGAAAGAGAAGGCTGTGGAGAAAGGGGGGGAGAAAGAAAGGGAGTAGGAGGAGGAGAGAAGTGGAGGAAGAGAAAGAGAGGAAGAAAAAGAAGAAAAGGAGGAGTCCGAGGAAAATGAGGAGGAGGAGAAGGAGGAGGCAGATGAAGAGGAGGAAGAACAGAAAGAGGAGAGGGAGGAGAAAGAAAAGGAGGAGGAAAAGATGAGGGAAGGAGAGGAAAAGGGGGAGGAGGCAGAAGAGAAGGAGAAGACAGAGGAGAAAGAGAAGGAAGAGGAGGTAGAAGAAAAAGAAGAGGAGGAGGAGGAGGAGGAGGAGGAGGAGGGGAGGAGGAGGAGGAGGAGGTGGAGGTGGAGAGGGAAGAGGAATACCCTGGAGTCTGCCACAGATGAACTCAGGCAACCATGGAGCACCTAGACAGCCTGGAGAGGAAATGGCTTCTCAGTGGACTTTGATCCATACAGACCCCTTGTCTTTCACAGGACAGCTTCTAGCTTCTTGTGGACAGAAACAGTCATTATTCGGGGAGATCCCCTCGATGTCCTTCACGTGAGAGCTGTCCCCTCAAATCCAGCTGTTTGACAACACAGTCCTTACAACCAAGACTTGTCACAGGATGGTGGGTGCGACCTGGTGTATGGAGCCCCGGGTGCGGGGCGGGGGGGAGTCACTGAGGCTGAGTGGAGTCATGGGCAGGCATGCACACAAGGCCGCCAGGAGCCAGGCCTCCTCCAGTCCGCCCCATTACTTTGCCCCTCCTCTGCCTTCTCCGCCACAGTTGCTCATCATGAATCACTAAGTTGCATTATTAGTGGGGAAAGTACTTGTTCAACGTGGCTCAAAGCCCCTCTCCCTTGTAAGGGCACCGCTGAGCTCCTCTCTGGGGGTACACCGTCAGCTGTCCATCCAGACAGTACCCCTCCACGGCCTTGTGAGGACCAGAAGGAGATCGGCCAGGGAGAAAGGCGCCAACAGGAAAGTGGCCAAGAACTCAGGGCTGGAAGGTCTGAGATCATCTCTGAGGTTGTTTTCTGAGCATCCAGTGAAGTAACTTCTCAAAGGTTCATGATAACCTCCAGAACCTTCCTGAGTCATCTGTGCATCCAACAGCCCTTGGCTAGTGGTCTCTAGCTTGGGATCAGGGAAGGAGGAAGGGAGCGTCCAAGGGAGCCAGAATGGCTTGGAATTGACATTAGAGCACCAGTAGCTGTCTCCTTATGTTTTGGAGCTGAGTGCCTGCAGAGACACACGTTACAGGTGGATTACGGGAGGCATGGACCTCGGATCTCAGACACCCCATGGCATGCCCCCCACCCTGGGACACACCTCTTCTGCCTGGGACAGCACCCACACGGAAGGGTGCACTGGCATGGAGACTGGAAAGCTGAGTCATATTACTTACTGCTGTGCACCCTAATTCTCACCCCCACACGCACTCCTTCCTCAAGTCTGAAGAATAAGTCTCCTTTCTGGTCACTCAGAACCTCATAGAAAGCCAACGTCCCTGTGTCCAGGACAGAATGACCCAGAATGAAGCACCAGTCAGCATTTTCCTATCTCTGAGTTCCATTCCCTTTTGATATCGCTGTCCGAGGCCACCAGGCTGGCCTTGCTTCTGAGACAGTGTCCCTTGTCAGTGTCCCTAGTCAGTGAGCTCCAGGAGCTTGTCTAGCTGCTGTCACGGGGTGGAGTGGGGACACATGTGGTCACCTGTTCCCATCCAGAGAACCCACAGCAGACTTGTTTCCCCAGAGACTACCTTCCCACCAGTCAACATGGGGCCTTTTACAGCCGGACCTTCTGCTACTGCTAATTTTAAAATAATGGTGAGACAGCCAGGCTACATTTTTCTGTTCTGGTTTCTTAGCAATGGCACATGCTGAGTTGCTGACTTCCAACTGACTTATAAGGTGTGATTGTAAAATAATGAAGTTGATTATTTAAACAAATGTCTCAGAATACATTCACTGGCGGGGGGGCGAAGGAGTTGATTAGTTGTTTAAGTTAACAAGAGGGAAAAAAGTCTTGAACTGTGCCTACTTCCAGAACATGAAGTATCAAAAAATCATTTTAGTTTCAATGCAACTTCACTAAGATTGAGATAAATGGAGTTTTTAATTTGTTATCATGCATGTGTACCTTTAAGATAAGTAACTAAGCCATTAATGTTCATATTAACCAATCTTACAATATACAGTTAACTTTCAAAGTCCCAGAAGGACCCGAGTGGTTCAAATTTATTTCCATGGTTGAGTACCTGAGAGAGATCGCCTGGAACCAGGCTCCATATCCTCTGACATTAGGACCATCGGGTGGCAAAGTTCCTTCCCAGAGGGCACAGGGAGGAGACACTGAGAGGCAGGATCTGTAAGTTTCAATGTCCATGAGATCACTCACCCCTTGGGGAGCAACATGGACCCCACAAGCCTGAAGCGAGCCCCACCAAAGCCCTTGAGGTAACATCTCCCCGCCTTGGCCACCCAAGATTTGAGTTAACACACACAGGCCGGTGAGTCCATGGCTCAGGCCTATAATCCTAGCTACTCAGGAAGCTGAGATCTGAGGAGGGCAGTTCAAAGCCAGGCTGGGCAGCAAGGTCCTTGAGACTCTTTTCTCCAATCAACCACCCAAAAGCCTGAAGTGGAGCTGTGGCTCAAGTGCTAGAGGGCTAGCCTTGAGCACAAATGATCAGGGACAGTTCCTTGAGTTCAAGTCCCCTGAATTCAAGGCTCAGGACTGGCACACACATGCACCATCCCCCACCCCACCCCATCCCCAAAAAAAGACTAGGCCTCAAGAGGAAGATGAGTTCCAGGGACAGAAACAAGACAGCCCAGCCAACTGTGCCCGAAAGACATCTCTCCAATCAGTACAAACCATCAACCACCAAGGCCTTGAGGATGGATTTCTTGGTGGCCAAGTGGGTACTGGATAACAGGTGCCAGCTTAAGAACAGCCTTTCCCCTTTTCGGAGGACAGACAAGAAAATGGTAGGATGTAGCAAGCCCATCACCAGGCAGAAGCTCATGGGGCTGGAGCAGAGCACAAACAGAAGGTGAGTCTGGATAGGAGAGTCCCTGTGCCAAGCTGACATGGAGGCAAACTGTCCTGCAGACAAGAAAGGGCCTCCAGTCACATAGAGATGGGCAGGCTCTAGTCTGTCTGTTCACATAACACAGGCTACAGGGCCGCGCTGGAGATGCGGCCACTGCTCAGGTGATATGCTCAGCTAGGGCCATCCCAACTGTCTGCCTCCCAATACCAGCCCAGAAGGCACTAAACTAACTCAGGGCAAGGATCAGTTTCTATGCATGGACCTGAGCCAACATCAGGTGGACGTGAATGCTTACAGGCTATCCAAACCCTCAAGAAGTACAGAAAAAAGAGCCTCTTCCTCACTGGCCACATCCCAAGCCTGTCCGCAGAGGAACACAGCCCCTAGCTGTGGGCTCCTTCTGTCCCCATAGACAAATGTGTGGGTCCTCTTGATGCTAAGGACTTTTATTGCTCATTGCTACTAACACCCAGACCTGAGCAATTAAACTGTTCCCATGGGATCCCCTGTGCCTTGTGCTGGGGGACAGGAGCATGGACACAGTCCCTGGCACCAGAGAGGCACACGGGTGGATGCCGTGGTCCAGGGAAGGAAGTACACCGCAGCCAGAGCAGCTCCCACCTGAGGATACGGTGCACCCGACACTTCCTCCAGTCATCTGAGCCCCAGAGACCTGCAGGTCAGCAGGACTTCTCCATAGGGCGCTCCAGAACACCTACACAGGACAGGAAAGTCTAGGAATTCCAGAAGCACCCAAAGTTCTAGTCACTGCCACTGTGCCAGTGTACCAAAGGCCCTGCTAAGTTTCTGGAGCTTTGGGTGCAGAGATAGAGGTTGGGGTGGGGGCAGCAGGCCCTACCGCTTTACTTCCAGCCCCCAACTCCTGGCTGGATGCCAGCCTGAGGATCCAGACTCTCTCCCCACCATAGCCACGTGGATCTCTTTCCTGGCCTACCACAGCATCCTCCAGCTCATCTCCTGCCTCCCACCTGTGGCTCTCTGTTTAGAAGAACCCTCAGCTCTGTGGATCCCCTACAGTGCAGGTGCCCAGCCTATAGGAGGGGAGAGACCATGACCTCCCTCACCCCGCCAGGGTCTGTGACTCCAGGAACTGGGGTAGAATGAGGGAAGATGAGGCATTTGCCTAAGTGTTCAGCAGAGTAGGGATAAGGCAGAGAACGCAGGAGTCAGACAAGCCTGCCACCTCTTCTCCATGCAGTTACTGCCCTGACATCCCGAGGCTGACTCTCCTGCATGAACCAGTGACCACCATGTTGGAGAAGGGGTGGTGTCAACGTGTTCTTCCAATAGAGACAGGCTGTCATGTGGCAGGAACTGAGGAAATGGAGCCGCTGTGGCTGCTGCCCACTACCCACTCTGAGCTGAGGGGACCTGGCAGGGGCCCGGCACAGGTCCCAACAGGTGGCCCCTGGGATGGCAGTGCACTTCAACAGAGGACCCGTTACCAGGTCCCCTGGCCTGGCCAGGCCCCATCCCAGGCCCAGACGCTGTACACACACACACACACACACACACACACACACACACACATACCCCAGCCCCATCCCAGGCCCAGACGCTGTACACACACACACACACACAC
>NW_012267317.1:3940866-3946923 GCF_000151885.1 Dipodomys ordii | reverse complement strand
CTGTACACACACACACACACACACCAGCCCCATCCCAGGCCCAGACGCTGCACACACACACACACACACACCCAGGAACATGGAGGACTTGACACTGTCCTCAGGACACTGACTGATTCTCCAATGTGGTAAGGACCCGCTTGGAAACTTGCACCTTCTTTGTGAAGTCGTGGGTGGTGGGTGGTGAGGACGGGGCCAGCTCCACCACACTGGGGTGCTCCGGTCAGGGCCAGGGCTGGGCACAGCCGGTGTGCCCAGGGTGAGGTTGTGTGAGGGCCAATTATACAGGGTCAAGATAAAGCCAAACTGGGGGAAAGGGGGTGGCACAAGGAGGGTAGACTCCGGCCAAACGGCAACGACATGGGGCTGGGACCATGTGGGAGACAAGTGGAGTCAGCCAGACCTCAAAAGCAACAGCGCCCCGAGGGACCAGCCCCAGAGCAGAGGATGGAAGAAGAGGGAGACTGTCCCATGAGGATCACCCCAACCCCAGGGTCAGCAGGGAAGCTGACCTTAGCCCCCGCGCACACACATGGCCCACCGGAACCCTGCAGGGCCCTCGGCTTCCACCCAGATGCTGCCAGAACAGGAACTCAGGACGCAGCAGGGAGGGCCACACCCTCCCCACCACTGGAGACTCCTCAGGGTAATTATTTATTATTCATAGTCATCGGCATCTTCATTAATTACTCATATGATCCTTAATTATTATCCCTAACAGTAAGAGCAGTAAATAGCAGAAAAGTCCTTGAGGTGCCTAAGACCCAGGGCCAGTGCCTCCGGGCAGTTAGACCAGCTAATGCCCCCAGGGCAGTGGGGGAACCATAGACCCCCCTCCACTGCCTGGCCCTGGCCCTGCCCCTCCCCACGGGGCCCAGGGGAACTGCAGAAGACCATCCTAGGCAGGGGAGGAGCTGTCCATCACCACGGCCAGGGCCTCCTGGGCAGGGCCTCCGGGGGAAGCGGCCCAGGGCGCTCCCTGGGCCCTGGGTGAGCCACGTGTCCACACTGAGCAGTGCCACTAACTGCCGGGGTCTGAGCCATGTCTGTGCAGGGGCTGGGAGGTGAGGGCCCCCAGCTGGCCCGGCAGGGAGAGGCGTCGAGTGGGGCCATCTTGGGGGAGCTCTGGGGCTCCTGGGGGCAGCTCCTCAAACGCCATGAACTGGGAAACCTGCAGGGAACACAGAACGTAAGGGGCAGGGAGGCCACAGCACCAGAGGAAAGGGACAGAGAGGTTAAGAGGTTAAGGATCCAGGCAATCAGGAACAGGACTGAAAGCCAGGAAGGAGTAGAATGAATGGAGTGAGACTGGAGAGGGCAGGGACGCAGTAGGAAGAGCAGGGCAAGGACCATGGGAGGGGATGGGCCCTGAGGTTGGAAGTGGAGAAATGCGCTCCCAGAGAAGCTGGGAGCCACAGCAGAGCTGCCTGTCCTGGGCCGGGGGAGCGTCTATGCCATGGCGTCCTCCTCCTCCAGGGAATACGCAGCTGGATCTAGACTCAGTCTAGAACAAGGAGTCCAGCGGGGGCAAAAGCTGGGACAGAAACAGAAGATCTTTCCTGCTATTCTAGAAAGAACTCTGGGGACTTAGAAACAGAGGCAGGCTGGTGGCCTGGCATCTGAAGGCCAGGGAGAGTGGCGGGGCAGGCAGGAGGGGCCTGTGGGTGCTGCCGCGCCTGCTGGCGAGGTCCCTGCGGGGGAGGCTGGGAGGGAGACTGGCACGTTTGCTGACGTGGGCACCAATGTCTGCAAACAGGAGCAGGCAGCATATGGGAGGAAAAGCAGTGCCAGGGGTGCGGGAGCAGATCCCAGGACACCTCTGGGAGCCACTCCTGAGGGACTGGTACGAGAGGCTGTCTTTCAAGGCTAGGGACACATGTGACCCCTCAGGAAGGACAGAGGGCAGTGGAGGCCTCCTCCAGCAGGAAGGGACAAATGCAGGCCCAGGAAGTCCTGCCCAGGGGCTTGCTTGATCACCCTGGACATGCCAGCTGTCTTCATGATGGCACAGGAGTACAGCTAGAGTGACAGCCAAGATGGGCAGATAGCCAGCAGGAGGCGGTCACCACAAGACCCTGGGACCCTGTACCAAGACCCAGTGACGTGCAGCACCCAGCCGCCGGGGACGAGCTCAGACACCCCGTCAGTCATGCCTAGAGGGGGCGGGGGGTGCAGAGCACACAGGATGGGCGCAGGGCCCTGCAGGAAGGGAAGTCAAGCAGACCTGTAACAGGACCCATGCAGCTGGGGTGCTGGGGGAGAGGGTTTCTGGAACGTACCTGAGAAAGCGAGTCCAGGGTGAGGGTGGGGATGGCGCCGACGGGCAGCAGAGGGGAGGTGGGGGCGGGGCCTGGCCCGGGCGTGGTCACAGCACTGTAGGCAGGAGGGACGAGTGTCATTTGCCTCTGTAGCAGCTGTAGGACAGTGGCCATGTCTGCACTCAGCCGGGTTTCCAGCCTGGGACAGAAAGGAAGAAGACCAAGCTGTGGTGTCTATGCAGGGAGGAGAAGACACAAGCAAACAGAGGCGCCTTGAATGTGAGAGGGGCGCTGGCCCGTGCCCGGTGTGCTGGGTGTGCCAGTCCGGCCTCAGCTGGGCAGGGAAGGGGGCCAGCGTCCTGGCACAGGCAGCTGACTCAAGAGCAGATCCTTCCCTCAACCCTGCAATACCACCAGGAGCCCACCGGGCAGACCCCATCCTCCTTCCATTTGGGGCCCCCCTCCCACCTCCCTGGAACCCCTCCAGTACCTGTTGAGCTGCCGCTGGAGTGCGTCCAGCCTACTCTCCACATCTCCCCGTGGCCGCCGGCCGGGACTGGACAGAGGGATGTTAAGGAGGCTAGGGGCAGGGGCGGGACAGCGCGGCAGCTCCTGGTACTGGCGGCCCCGACTGTCCCCCCAAAAGCTGAAAATGTTGGACACCCCAGAGAAAGCTCCTGGAACCAGAGAAAAGCAATGAGATCCAAAAGGCCAAGACCCCTTTGCCCCCTACCCCTCCTACCCCACCCCCTCCTGCCCCCAGCAACCCCGGCCCCGCTGCCCCCACTACCTGACAGGGGGTTGCAGGTATGGCTGCTCTTGTCACAGTCCTCAGTCAAGGGCTCCCCGCCGGGCGGCTCTGCGGGGGGCCTGGGGCTGGAGAAGGGCACCAGGCGAAGGGGGCTGGAGCTGTGGCCTGGGCCTTCATCCTCACTGCTCTCAGGGCTGGAGGGGCCACTGGACGGGCCCTCCCCCCACGGTCCCCCTGGCCGGCCCCGGCCACTGGGCCCTGCCCCCGCCCGGCCCGATCCCAAGGCCGACACCTCCCCAGGCTGCTCCGTGTCTGTGGGAAACAGAGAACCAGCCTCAGAGAGGGGAGGGCAGCACAGGGGAAGGGGGGGCAGGGAAGGGACAAGAGGAGCTGAGCTAGGCCTGGGAAAGGTGGCAGGATTTGTCCCCAGTTGTGTATTCTGTAATCTTCCCCCCATTTTTCAACCTCATGGTCAGCTCTCCAAGAAGCAGAGCTGGGGGGGGGACTTCCTGAGACCCCCATGGCCAGCCCCTCAACCTCCTGAGTCCAGTGTCCTCCCCCGCCACATCACCACCACCACGTACCCCACTCTCATCAGATCAAGACAGGACTCGCCAATCCCCAGGTCCTGGGAAGACCAAAATGCCCAGCCCCTCTCCAGGGGTGTGGGAGGGGCTGCCCAGAGGTGACAGCTCAAAGGGCTGGTAAAGATGGCTGGGTATGGACAAAGGGGGAAAGAAGGCCTGAAGGAGCAGACTGCCCACCCAACCCACGGGGCTCTGGCTCCTCCCGCCAGTCCTTCACCCTCCCACACAGCCCAAGGGTCCCTGGCTCCCTTCCCCGCCTCCCCCTGACCATCTCACCCTTGTCTGCGCGCCTGCGGAAGGACAACTTGCGCTTGCGCTGCCGGTTGAAGCCACCCTCCAACTCCGCGCTGCCAGGGGAACCGGGGATCATGTTCGTCTGGAACCAAAAGCTGTGTCAAGGAGCCTCAGCCCCTCGTTAATAAAGAAGAGCCAGAAGCTGTGGCTTCCAGATAGCTCATGCCTGTAATCCTAGCTACTCAGGCAACCAAGCAAGGATCATGGTTCAAAGCCAGCACAGGCAGAAAAGTCTGTGAGACATATCTCTAACCAGCTAAAAGCCCAAGTGGAGCTGTGGCTCAAGTGGTAGAGCATTAGCCTTTAGAGGAAAACACTAAGGGATAGTACTAAGCCCCTAAATTCAAGCCCCAGCACAGGTACAAAGAGAGAGAGAAAGAGAAAGACAGAGATGGAGACAGAGACAAGAGAATATGGTAGGGGGAAAATACACACACACATACACACAGCGCCCTCTTGATCTCTGCCTCTTAAGAGTTGCAGTGACTTTCCAATAGCTAGGATATGGAAACAACCCAGATGCCCCACGACAGATGAATGGATCCAAAAACTGTGGCATCTATACACAATGGAATACTATGCAGCCATTAGAAATGACAAAATAATGGCATTTTCAGGGAAATGGATGGAGCTAGAAGAAATCATGTTCAGCGAGGTAAGCCAAGAGCAAAGAGACAAACGGTACATGGTCTCCCTGATAAGTGGATGCTAAATCCAAAATGTTAGGTGATACGACAAAATTAGCAGGACTTAAGAAACAAAGGACTTCCACTCATCTGGTTGAATCACTACTAAATAACCCCACGCTGCTGATCACATGTATGGTATATATGTGCACACCAGAGGGGAACCAGGAAAACACAGAACTAGAGAGAATCAGGGAAAAACATACAACAGTGGGACCCATCAGCTGCACTGGACATTGACCAAAATGAACTAAGCGACTCAATGGCAGCAATGGGAGGAAAAGAATAAGTGGGAAAGAGGGAACAGCTGACGCTATGCAAAACAAAAGAAATGTACACATCACCCAATGTGGAAGAAATAACTGTATCGCAAAGCTCATAGATCTCATAAATGTTATAGACCATGATAGACAATTTGCTCCAGGAAAGTTAGAATGTGTTTGTGACTTTAACTGAGCATCACTGTCCCACAGTACTGTGAAATTTGGGGAATTATGTAACCACTTAATCACAATAAAATTTTTTTTTTAAAAAAAGAGGCTCAGGGACAGCACCCAGCCCCAAAATCGACCCAAAAAAAAGGAAAGAAAGAAAGAAAAAAAAAAGAGTCGGACTTTTCTGCCCAGGTTGTCTTGGAACTGTGATCCTCAGATCTCAGCCTTCTGAGTAGTTAGCATTACAGACATGGGCCACTTTAATTTGATGCTCCAGTTGCACTTATACTTCAGAGATAAACCATGAGATTCCATACATGGATCATTAATTTTCCTGAAATGCCCTCCAGCAATTAAGAACCTACTGTATGACAGGATCAGATAGAGCTGCAATGGTAATAAATGGCTCCCTAGCCTCAGGAAGCTCGTAAATGAAGAAGGAATACTTTTAGTGTATATTAATTATACAAAATAATGGGATACACCGGGATATTTTCACACACATAATGTGCCTGATTCCCTTTTTCCCAAATAGTTGTGCTCCATCTTTCTTTGGCAGTATTACAGTTTGAACTCTGGGTTTCCTGCTTGGTAGGCAGGTGCTCTACCACTGAGCCACACCTCCAGCCTTTAATTTTTACTTTCTTGGGTTTTTTTTGTTTAAATATGGATTCCATATATGAGAGAAAATATATTTGTCTTTATGAGTCTAGTTTATTTCACTTAACATCTGCAGTACATTTATTTTTATGTAAACAATAAACTCATTCTTCCTTATGGCTGTACCCCACTGTAATTTACACACCACATTTTGTTTATCCGTTCATCAGTTGAAGGACACCTAGGCTGACTCCATAGTTTGGCTACTGTGAATAGTGGAACTATAAACATAAGTGTTCAGGAGTCTTTCTATTGTATGTTGACTTATTTTTGGATATGTGATACATGTACAGAAGTAGTATAACATACACACACATATGAAATACTTCTTTGTGCTTGAATACAACTCCACTGTGTATTTACTACATTTTCTTTTTTTTTTTTTTT